>NW_026728351.1:0-88704 GCF_030684315.1 Stegostoma tigrinum
AAAATTAGCGGTGTGCACCCATAATCCCTATTTCTGGGGGCGCGGGCGTGCTAGATAACCCCCAGATTAGGGTTGCGCCAAAATAAAAGCAGCCTCTGGCACCCTCTCGCCGTGCACCCCCACCCCGCAACCTGACCTTTATGATAAGAGGGTGGGTGCCTTCCGCCTTTAAAGGGTTGGTTTGTAGGGAGGGCGGGGATGGGGAACCGATGCTGCCTTTCGGGGACCGAGTCGGCAGATCGCAGCAAAGATGAGCACCACCACGGGCGGGCCGCCAGGGGGCTGCAGTCACAAGAAACATCGCATGGGCCCAAGCTATGCCTGCCTTTTTGTGGGTTGCATGGAACAGTCCCTCTTCCGAAGTTACACTGGCCCGAAACCCACCTCTTCCTCCATAACATTAACGACTGTGTCGGCGCTGCCTCGTGCTCCCACCAGGAGCTTGAACAGTTCATCCACTTCACCAACACCTTCCACTCCAACCATAAATTCACCTGGACTATTTCTAATACCTGTTCACCTGGACTATTTCTAATCCCTGTCTCACCTTCCTGGACCTCTCTGTTTCCATCTCCGGCAACCACCTCGAAACTGATATCTATTTCACCGACTCCCACAGCTACCTAGAATACATCTCCTCCCACGCACCTTCCTGCAAAAAAAATCCCCTGTTCTCAATTCCTTCACCTCCGCCACACCTGCTCCCAGGATGAGGCATTCCACTCCAATACATCTCAGGTTTCCTCATATTTCAAGGACCGCAAATCCTCCCCCCGACCCCCACAGTGGTCGAGCACGCCCTTGACTGCGTCTCCCACATTTCCCGTAATTCGTGCCCCCTCTCCGCAATAACAACCAAAACACAATCCCCCTCATCCTCACGGATCACGCCACCAACCTCTGGATCTAACGTATCATCCTCCAACCATCATCTTCAATCCGACTCCACCAAAGACATATCTCCCTCCCCCTCCTTATCTGCTTTCTGTCGGGACCACTGTCTCTGTGACTGCCTTGTCTGCTCCGCACTCCCCTCCAGCCCCAATACACCTGGCACGTTTTTCCCTGCAACTGCAAGAAGTGCTACACCTGCCCCTACACCACTCCCCTCACTCCCCATCCCAGGCCCGAAGAACACTTTCCACCTCAAGCAGATGTTCACTTGCACATCTGCCAATGTGGTATACTGCATCCACTGCTCGCGTTGTGGCATCCTCTACATTGGGGAAAGCAAGTGGAGGCTTGGGGACTGCTTTGCAGAATACCTACACTTAGTTCGCACTGAACAACTGCGCCTCCCAGTCGCGAACTGTTTCAACACCCCCTCCCATTCCTCAGACGACATGTCCATCTTGAGCCTCCGGCAGTGCCACAACGATGTCACCCGAAGGTTGCAGGAACAGCATCTCATATTCCGCTTGGGAACCCTGCGGCCCAATGGTGTCAATGTGGGCTTCATAAGCTTCAAAATCTCTCCTCCCCCACCGCATCCCAAAACCAGCCCAGCTCGCCCTTGCCTCCCTACCCTTGTCCTTCCTCCTACCTCAAGCCCCAACCTCCGTCTCCTACCTACTAACCTCATCCCGCTCCCTTGACCTGTCCATCCTCCCTGGACTGACCCAGCTCCTTCCTACATCCCCATCTACACTCACCTTTACTGGCTCCATCCCCACCTCTTTGACCTGTCTGTCTCCTCTCCACCTACCTTCTCCTCTATGCATCTTCTATCCGTCTCCCCCTCTCTCTCTCGTTATCTCAGAACCTCCTTCCCCTTCCCAATTTCTGAAGAAGCATCTAGGCCCGAAACATCAATCTTCCTGCTCATCTGATGCTTGATCTGCTGTGTTCATCCACCTCAACACCTTGTTATCTCAGATTCTCCAGCATCTGCTGTTCCTACTATCTCTGCTAATGCAGAAAAACTTGTTTGATATCCTGCAAGCTATTCAAGTCCTGGGAGACGGTTGCTGAGGGCTGATTAATATTATGCTTCTTCAAACGATGACACGATGGTATTGTTCTGAATAGGTTAGAAAATTAACATGTTCTCAGGGATGGACACTGATGTAGACACACGTTTTGCAGCTGTCAGCAAAATAAAGCCGTGAGGATTAAAACTGTGAAAGGGCTGTAAATGGGGTGGAAGGAGCATTTTAATTCAGTCTCCCTTTCATAGTGAAAGGTATGACTAGCTGGCAATTTTTTGAATGAAATGCGGTAATATTAAACAAGCTATGCCAGTAAGAGGTCAGTAAAGTTATGAATGAATGAGAGCGTGAGAGCGCTAGTATGTAGTGCTTGTGGGTGCTTTGGTAAAGAGGACCTTTAGTACAACAGTATAGTCAAGAGGCTTGCACCAGTAATTATTTACCAAAATTCACTGGAATTGGGCTGGTTCCCGCAGATTGTAAACTTCCTTTTTAAACACTGGTGTCACATTGGCTGTTTTCCAAAAAGCACGTAACTATAGGCCAGTTAGCTTAATTTCGGTTGTTGGGAGAATGCGTGAATCCATCATTAAGGAAGATAATAGCAAGACAACTGGATATAAATTGTCTCGTTGGGAACAGCCAGCATGGGTTCATGAAGGGGAGGTCATGTTTAACTAATTGTGGTGGAATTCTTTGAGGACATACTTGCATGGTGGACAATGGGGAACCTGTGGATATCATGTATCTGGATTTCAAGAAGGCATTTGACTAGATGCCAAGGCTGCAACATGAGATAAAGTTGCATGACATTACAGGTAATGTATTGGCATGGACAGAGGATTGATTGACTAGCAGAAAACAAAGAGTAGGGGTAAATGGGTGTTTATCTGGTTGGCGGTCAGTGGCTAGTAGTGTGTCTCCGGGATCAGTGTTGGGACTGCAATTGTTTACAATTGATACAGATGATTTATAGTCGGGGATGAAGTGTGGTGTGTCAACATTGGCAGATGACACGAAGATGAGCAGTAGAGCAAAGTGTGCAGAAGAACTGAAGGCCTGCAGATGGTTATACAGTCTAAGTGAGTGGGCAATGGTCTGGCAGATGGAGTTCAATGTCAATAAATGTGAGGTCATCCATTTTGATAGGAATAACAACGAAGTAGGCTATGGTTCAAATGGTAAAAAAATTGCAGCATGTTACTGTGCAAAGTGACTTGGGTGTCGTTGTGCAGGAATCGCTAAAAGTAATATTGTAGCAGGTAATTATAAAGGCAAATGGAATTTTGTCTGTCATTGCGAGAAGGATGGAGTTTAAAAACAGGGAGGCTATGCTGCAGCTGTATAGGGTCCTGATGAAGCTCCACCTGGACTACTGTGTGCAGTTTTGGTCTCCTGACTTGAGAAGGGATATACTCTCACTGGAGGGGGCACAGAGGAGATTGACTTGGTTGATTCTAGACTTGAGAGGGTTGGAATATGAGGAGAGACTGAGTTGGCTGGGATGATACTCATTGGAATTCAGAAGAATGAGGGGAGAGTTTATAGAAACATACAAGATTATGAAGGGAACAGAAAAGGTGGAGACAGGGAGGTTGTTTCCACTGGCAGGTGAAACGAGGACGAGGCGGGTATAGCTCAAAATAAAAGGAAGCAGATGTCAGACTGAGGACAGGAGGAACTTCTTCACCCAAAGGGTTGTCAATCTGTGGAATACCCTGCCCAGTGAAGCAGTTGAAACTACCTCGCTGAATGTGTTTAAGGCAAGACCAGATCACGTTATGAACATGAAAGGAATTTAGGTTTATGGTGAGCGAGTGGGTGAGTGGAGCTGAGTCTAAAAAAGATCAGCCAGGATCTTATTGAACAGCGGGGCAGTCTCGAGGGGCCGGGTGGCCTACTCCTGCTTAGTTCTGATGTTTTTCTATTATAATGTTATAGAGCCTCACAGAAAAAGGATATTTTAAAGCAATTGACCCTGCATTACTGAAGACGCGCCAGCCAGAGGTTCTGAGGAAGGATCACCTGACCCAAAACGTTAACTCTTTCTTTTCCCTCACAGATGCTGTCAGACTTGCTGAGCTTTTCCAGCAACTTTGGATATTTTCCCTGATTTGCAGCATCCGCAGTTCTTCCGGTTTTTACTGTGTGTTTTGGTATTTATTTACAAGGGGCTCTTTACTTACAGCCAGCTCTGTGTTTATTTGTAAGGGGCCCTGTTTTACGGATAGTATACAGGTCGGCTCGATGTTGGGGTGTATTGACAGGTGCTCTGTGCCTTCGGCTTTGTTGAGAAGGAGCCCGGTATTTCACCTTTTACTTCCTGGGGGATATGTGTTCGTGTTCGTTTCAAGGGGTCTCTGTATTTAAGCGTATAATTACAGGGGGTGAAGTTGATATTGTAGAAGTTTGTTTGAACAGGACTCTGTGTTTTAGGGGTTATTTACAGTGAAGCCCGTTTTTTACGGATTATAGAAAGGTGTTTGAGGGCCTCTGTGCAGGCGGCTCCGTGTGTGAGGGCGAGGAGTGCGGCTGAAGCTTGGTTTAGTTTGGGCCTGAGGCTCTGGTGAGTGCCGGATTGGGCGAGCGTGAGGTCTGAGCTTTTCCAGCAATTTTGTTTTTGTTCCTGAATTTACTGTGTCCACAGTTCCTTTTAGTTTTTATTTTTTTTTAGTGTTTATCTACAGGGGGCTCTGAATGTCAGGGTTTATACACTGGGGTTCCTGTGTTTTAGGCTTTATTTCACGGGTGTTGTTTGTTTTAGGAGGCTCTATTCTTTCGTGTTCATTTACAGGGCCATCTGTGTTTGGGGTTTATTCACAGTGAGCTTCGTGTTTTAGGGGTTATTTAGTGGGCTCTGTGTGTTCGGACTTAGATACGGGGGCTCTGTTTTCGGGTTCAGTTAAAGGGGCCTTTTTTTTAAGGACTTATTTACAGGGCGCTCTATGTTTTAGGGTTGGACATCAGCGACCATCTCACAATGATCACTCCCACAGATCTGACCCGCCGACAGTCCTGCAATCTGTTAGTCCTGAGCATCTAATCATGTAGCACTCCCATCAATTCTGACCCTCTGATAAAGAGGCACTTTCTCAGACCAACACAGTGACAATGCCACAATTCCTCACGACTGACAAAGTACTAACTTCTGACAGAGGTAATTCCTCAGTATTGAGCCTCCAATAGAAATGCAGTACTTCCGTACTGACCTTCTGAATGGGTTGCTCACCATTAATTCTGAACCCGTTCCAATGAAGCTCCTCCTCTGTGTTCAGTCTCTCATAATAATGCACTCTGGCTGTACTGATCCTCTGACAATGCTGCAATTATGTATGAATTATTATCTTGTATTATCAGTACAGGACTCCCTCAATGCTTCCTCCATTACACTGAGGTCTATCGTTTATATAGGCTCCAACAAACCTGCTCTTATTTAACGGGCCAGGCATTGCTTCACTTGTACAGATTTTGTCAAGTCCTGCTGAAGTTTCTGGGAGGACTTTTTCTGACACCTCAGAATTGACCCCTGACAATGTTGCACTCCCCCTCACTAATGACCGCACCTGAGCTGCAATCCCTCGGGGCTAACCTCCTAATTATGTAGCACCCATGAATTCTAAGCCCCTAAAATGAGATACTGCCTCAGTATTGACCCTCTGTTACTAATGCACCAAGTCAGAACAACCCTCCAGCAATGTGATGCACATCTGCCAATGTGGTATACTGCATCCACTGTACCCGGTGCGGCTTCCTCCACATTGGGGAAACCAAGCGGAGGCTTGGGGACCGCTTTGCAGAACACCTCCGCTCAGTTCGCAACAAACAACTGCACCTCCCAGTCGCAAACCATTTCCACTCCCCCTCCCATTCTCTAGATGACATGTCCATCATGGGCCTCCTGCACTGCCACAATGATGCCACCCGAAGGTTGCAGGAACAGCACCTCATATTCCGCCTGGGAACCCTGCAGCCATATGGTATCAATGTGGACTTCACCAGTTTCAAAATCTCCCCTTCCCCTACTGCATCCCTAAACCAGCCCAGTTCGTCCCCTCCCCACACTGCACCACACAACCAGCCCAGCTCTTCCCCCCCACCCACTGCATCCCAAAACCAGTCCAACCTGTCTCTGCCTCCCTAACCGGTTCTTCCTCTCACCCATCCCTTCCTCCCACCCCAAGCCGCACCCCCAGCTACCTATTAACCTCATCCCACCTCCTTGACCTGTCCGTCTTCCCTGGACTGACCTATCCCCTCCCTACCTCCCCACCTACACTCTCTCCACCTATCTTCTTTACTCTCCATCTTCGGTCCGCCTCCCCCTCTCTCCCTATTTATTCCAGTTCCCTCTCCCCATCCCCCTCTCTGATGAAGGGTCTAGGCCCGAAACGTCAGCTTTTGTGCTCCTGAGATGCTGCTTGGCCTGCTGTGTTCATCCAGCCTCACATTTTATTATCTTGGAATTCTCCAGCATCTGCAGTTCCCATTATCTCCAGCAATGTGACCCTGCCTCAGAACTGACACTGAGAATGAGGCACTCCTTCAGCACTGCCTCTCTCATCATACATTACATTGAGACATTCCTTGTGTACTGACCCTTTGAACAATCAGGCACTCCCTCAGTACTGGACCTCTGATAATGAGGCACTCCCGTAGTACTGACCTCTCATAGACCTGTAACACCTCAGCCCTTATGCTCTGACAGTGTTTCAATACCTCAGTGCTGATCCTCTGACAATGAGGAGCTCCATCAGATTTGACCACCTGACAGAACTGCAATACCTCAGTCTTGCCCCTGTAATCAAGTGGCACTCCCTCAATTCTGACCCGATCACAATGAGGCTCTGCCTCGGTACGGAGTGTCTGAAAATGATGAAATCGCTTAGCACAGACCCTGCGACAATGAGGCCCTCTCTCATTCTGACCATCTCACAATGCTGCGATACATCATTACTGATTGTGTCATGTGTGGGTCTCTCGCAATTCTAACCCATTTTTCATGAGGCACTGTGTCAGTTTTGACGCTGTGACAATAAAACAGTCCCACAGTTCTGATACGCTGACAGTGATTCAATACCTCAGTACTGACCCTCTGACAATGAGTCAGTTCCTCAGAACTGCCCCCCTGACAATAAGGGAACCCGTCATACTGACCCACTGCTTCTGAGGCCCTCCCTCCACACTGACATCCCAGTGCAAAACTATTTCAGTACTGGCCCTTGAAATGTGAGCAACTTCCTTTATTCTGTCCCCCTTAAATGGAGCACTCACTCAGCATTGACCCTTTGACAATAACGCACTCCCACATTTCTGACCCTGTGACAATGAGGCACTCCCTAACCCCTGATGCTCAGACAGCGCTTCAATACCTCCGTACTGATACTCTGGCAATGAGGCACTCTGTCAGGACTGACCCCAGGATAGAAGTGTAATATGTCACAACTGACCTGATAATTGTTTAGCAGCCTCTCAGTCTGACCCCACTACAATGAGGCACTGGATCAGTATGGACCGCCTCTGACAAATGCGCTCCATCAGAACGAAACCTCTCACAAAGAGGGACTGCCTCATGACAATGCTGTGATTGAGTCAATCCCTTAGCCCTGAATCTCTGATCATGTGGCTCTGTCTCAGCTCTGTCACCATTACCTTGAGACTTACCCTCCGTAATGTTCCTCTAACAATGAGGCACTTCCTCGAGACTGACCATCCAGCATGGAGTCACTGCCTCAGCACTGACCACTTGACAATGAGACACTGGTTAAGAACTGATCTGCTCACAGAGATGCAATACCTCAGTACTGACCCTCTCATCAAGGGACACTATCTGAATTCTGACACCTGCATAATGAGGCACTGCCTCAGCGTTCACCCTCTGACAAACTCCTGACGACCCCCTGTAAAGACTGACAGTCTCCCTGGACGTCCTATAAATACTGACAGTCTCTCCTGGACTCACAATGAACACTGACACACTCCCCAGGGACTCTTTGTAAATACACACACACACACACACACACACACACACACAGGGACACCCTGTAAATATTGACACACTCACACAACCTGTGACACCCTGTAAATATTGACACACGACCTGGTAATCCCCTGTCAATACCAACAGAGTCCCCGGGGACACACTGTAAATATTGACACATCTGTGTGACCCCCTGGAAATACTGACAAAGCCCCTGAAATCACCTGTAAAACTGACACACTCCGTGGGACCCCCTGGAAATATTGACACAGTCCCAGCAAATCCTGAAAATACTGACAGTCCCTGGGACCCTCTGCAAAGACTGACGCATTTCCCGGGGCCCCCTTTAAATATTGAAAAATTCCCGCGATCTACAGGGGTTCAGGGACTGTGTCAGTATTGACAGGGGCTCTTGGTGAGAGTGTCAGTATTTCCAGGGTGTTCCGGGGAATTTGTAATTATTTACAGGTGCTCCCGGGAGTGTGTCAGTAGTTACAGGCGGTCCCATGGAGCGTCAGTATTTACAGGGCGTCTCAGGGATTGTGTCAGGATTGACAGGGAGACTTGGGGAGAGCGTCAGTAGTTACAGGGGGGCCCGTGGACTTTGTTTTTTCAGCGGGTGTTAGGGAGAGCTACAGTATTTCAAGGTGGTCCCAGGGAGTGTGCCAGTGTTTACAGGGATTCCAGGGGTGTGTGTCAGTATGCACCGAGCCCCTAGAAATTCTGACACGCTCCGCAGGACTCCCTGTAAATACTGACATAGTACCTGAGAATCCCTGAAAATGCCACCACACTCCCAGGGACCCTCTGTAAACGCTGACACATTTCCCAGGGCCCGCTTTATACACTGAAAAATTCCCTCGGCCTCCTCTGTATACTGACACACATCCCCGGACCCTTGTACGTATAGACACACTCTACACAACTAACCACAAATACTGGGATATCCCGTAAATACAGACACACACCTCACGACACACTGTAACTACTGTCACATTCCCTGGAATCCGCTGTAAATACTGAGAAACTCCCTGGGGCTGCATGTAAATACGGACACATTTCCCAGGGACCCCTCTAAACACGAATACATTCCCTGGGACTTCACCTAAACACTGACACATTCCACGGAACCCCCGTAAACACTGATAAACTCCCAGGACCCCCTGGAAATAATTACACATTCCCCATTCCCCCTGTAAATACCGATACACGCGCCGGAACTCCCGTAAACACTGACACATTCCACCCCCGGATACCGATTCTCTCCCTGGGACACCCTGCAAATACTGATGCAATCACCGGGACCCCTGTA
The DNA here is from genome assembly GCF_030684315.1 of Stegostoma tigrinum. NCBI lineage: Eukaryota > Metazoa > Chordata > Chondrichthyes > Orectolobiformes > Stegostomatidae > Stegostoma > Stegostoma tigrinum. The sequence continues at coordinate 9,218 of NW_026728351.1, forward strand.
AATTCTGTCACACTCCTCGGGAAGCCCTCTAAATCCTGACATATTCCCTAGACACCCTTTAAATACTGGCAAAGTCCCAGAGAACCCCTGAAAATACTGCCACACTCCCCAGGACCCTTTGTAAATACTGATATATTCCCCGGGACCAGCTGCAAATATTGACACATTCCCTGTCCCCGCTATAAGTACTGAGAAATTCCCTGGGACTCCCTGTATATAATGACACATTTCCCAGGGTCCCCTCTAAACACTGACACATTCCCCAGGAGCTCCTCCAAATACTGACACACAGCCCAGACCCCTGTACAGACAAACTTCCTGCGACCCACTGTAAATCTTGACATACTCCCTGAGACCCCCTGGAAATACCGACACACCACCCCTCCCGGGACCGCCTGGAAATACCAAAACACTGTAGGGATTCTCTGATTCTATTCTATGATGCCCTTGTCCTGTGAATGAATAAATAAAGAAACCTGGTGAAGCCGCCAAACAGCATAGCCAGCAAGTGATAGACACAGCAAAGTGATCCCACCATCACTGGATCAAATCTGAGCTCTGCAGTCCTGCCACATCTCGTCATTTACTGTGGTGCACAATTAAACAACTGATTGGACGTGAAGACTCTACACATATCCCCATCCTCAATGATGGAAGAGCCCAGCACATCAGTGCAAAAGATAAGGCTGAAGTATTCAGAGCAATTTTCAGCCAGAAGGACCAAGTGGATGATTCATCTCGGGCTCCGCCAGCATCACAGATACCGATCTTCAGTAAATTCAATTCACCCCACGTGATGTCAGGAAACACTTGGAGACACTGGATACTGCAAAGGTCACAGGCCCTGACAATATTCTGGCAATAATACTGAAGACTTGTGCTCCAGGACGTGCCGCTCCCCGTGCCAAGCTGTTGCAGTGCAGTTTCAACACTGGTATCTACCCGACAATGTGGAAAATTGCCCAAGTATGTGCTGGATTGCAAACATAGGACAAATCCAACCTGGCCATATACTGCCCCATCAGGCTGTACTCAATCATCAGGAAAGTGATAGAAGGTGTCAGGAACATTGTTATCAAGCAGCACCTGCTCAGCGACGGCCAGTTTGGGTTACGTCAGGGCAGCTCAGCTCCTGACCTCATTACAGCCTTGGTTCAAACATGGACAATACAGCTGCATTCCAGAGGGGAAGTGAGAGCTCCAGCCCTTTACAACAAGACTACATTTGACCAAGTGTGGCATCAAGAAGCCCGAGCAAAACTGGACTCAATGGGTAGAAGGGGTCAAATTCTCCACTTGCTGGAGTCATACCTGGCACGCAGGAAAATGAATGATCTTATTGGAGGTCAGATATCTTAGCTCCAGGGGATCCCTGCAGGAGTTTCTGGTGGCAGTGTCCGAGATATAACCATCTTCAGCTGCTTCATCAATGAACTTGCGTTCATCATAAGGCCAGAAGTTGGGATGTTCCTGATGATTGCACAATGTTCAGCATCATTCATGATTCCTCAGATCCTAAAGCAGTCCTTGTCCAAATGCAACTAGATCTGGGCAATACCCAGGCTTGGTCAGACAAGTGGAAGTTACATTCACACCACAGAAATACCAGGCAATGACCGTCACCAACAAGAGACAACCCCCCCCCCACCGACAAACAATTTGTTACATTCACTGCATCCCACACTGTCACCGTCATGGGGGTGAGCTTTGAACAAAAACTGAACCAGACGCACCACATAAACACAGTGACTACAAGAGCAGGTCAGAGGTGAGGAATGCTGCGGCGACTAACCCACGTCCTGATTCCCCAGAACGTGTCCACTGTCTGCAAGGCATAAGTCAGGACTGTGATGGAACGCTCCCCACTTACCAGGATGGCCGCAGCTGTAACAACATGCAAGAAGCTTGACTCCATCCAGGACAAAGCAGCCCAGTTGACTGGCACGATATCGACAATCATCCACTTCCTCCACCACCAATGATGAGCGGCCTCAGCAGCACTGTGTACGATCGACAAGATGCACGGCAGAAATTCGCCAAAGCTCCTCATGCAGTACCTTCCAAACCCATGACAGCTTCCATCTCGAAGGACAAGGGCATCAAGTACACGGGAACACCTCCTTCAATCCCACTCCAAGCCACTCGTGATTCTGATTTAGAAATATATCCGGAATCCTTCACTGCGACTGTTCAAAGGATGGGAATTCCCTCCCTCATGGCACTGTGGGGGCAACCCACAGCAGGCGAACTGCAGCGGTTCGAGAAGGCAGCTCACCACCAACATCTCCAGGGCAATTAGGGATGGGCAATAAATGCTGGACCAGTCAGTGACACACACATCCAACAAATAATTGAAGAAACAAACTCTTATTCATTACAGTGATTTTTCACAGTCTCACAGCCAGCCATGCCTCATATACACACATCTTAGTGACAATGTGGTGACCGTAACCAGACCCACAGTGAGCCTGGGCTCATCCACACTCCTCCCAGTCACATTTCTGATTTGAAAAATACACCTTTTTCACAAGAAATCTCTTTTGTATATGTACAATGTCACAACTGCAGTTGCGTTCTGTCCAGCTGCATATCAAATAAACAAATAAAGCATTGGACTTTGGCTCCACCCAATGAACCAAAGACCTCTCTTAGACAGACAGCAAAAATATTTACATACATGTGAGACACGGGGAGGGTCCGATAACTGAATGGACCCTCATTTACCTTCAGCAGGAAAACCTCAGACAGTGGTCCTTCCCGACTGTGCCTCGGCAACAGCAGCCCCATCGTCCCAGTTATGCCCCAAGCTTTTAGTGCATCCCAGTTATGCCTCGTGGACACACCACCTGGTTACTGACAGGCAGCCTGGCAGCATCTACACGCTTCCGCGTCATGATGCGGTGACTGTAAATGGTCTCACAGTGGCCCTGGCCTCATTCGCACAACTCACAGGAAGTCCTACTTGACTGTAAACGGTCTGACAATTGCCCTCACCTCACTGACACACCTCCAGTAATTATACAGGGACACAAAACAGTCTCACACCGAGCATGGCCTTATTTACACTCCTCCCAGAAACTAAACAGTGATTGTAAACAGTATCACAGTGGGCCTGGCCTCATCTCCATGCTTCCGACTTACTATACGGTGACTGTGAACAGTCTCACAGCAAGTCTGTCCTCATCCGTGCACATCCCAATAACTATATGCTGAAGGTAAACATTGAGCCTGGCCTCATCCACACACTCCCTGTAGCTATACGGTAACTGTAAAAGGTCTCACACTGAGCCGAGAGAGAGAAGGAACTGCTCATGCTGGAGTCTGCGATAACGAGGTGTGGGCTGGATGAACACAGCACGACAGGCAGCATCAGAGCAGCAGGAAAGCTGATGTTTCGGGTTTCACCCACAGCCACTTCCAGGGCAGTGTACTGTGGCACAGGCCAACAAGGTGCACATAAACAATCTGACAGGATTCTCACCACCCGCCAATCTATGTTTTGTTGTTTGTTGGAAAGTTCTGATGATGACACATTGTACCAAATGACTTTGTCAGTCTGCTCTGGGAACTACACGACAGGATCCAGCCTCTCCTTTTCCCACAGGGTCTCGAGCACGCTGCGTGCTGACCACTACCTGATGGACTGGCGGTCAGACGTTTGTTTCTTTGCAAATTTCACAACAAAGGACATATGTTATAGAACGGTCCAACTACTTGGAGCTTTCCGTGGCAGAGAGGCCAGTCCCTTCGTTCGCAACACTGGGATCAGGTCGTACCTCAGTACCTAGTGACACTTGGTCTTTGCGTACTGAGAGTCTACACACAGCTTAATGCACAACAAGGTGGACATCAGGATGAGGGTGACATTGGGTCCGTTCTTCCCCCACTTAGCCAGAGCTTAGTACATGGAGTTGTTGCAGACACGGTCTATCTTAGGCTTCCAGTAGGAATGGAAGATGGCTCGGATGAGGGAAACAGTGCAGTGTGGGTGATGGGCCAGAACTGTGCCATGCACAACAACAGAGAGAGTGCCTCACACCTGATGACCAGGATTTTACCCACAATGTGCACCTCCCAAGGCTTTCTGCACGCCCCAGGCTCTCTGAACTGTGTGCCCAGCACTTTTGGGTAATCTGCCCTGACGGTGAAGGGAATGAAGGATCATTCAGGCCAGATCCCAAAGAACATGGCCTCACTCTTGTCTCGATTTACCGTGGCTCCCGAGGCCAGTTTGAAAGGGTCACAGATGCTCATGAACCCGCGCACTGACACTGGGGCTGAGCAGAGATTGGTGACATCGTTATCTTACAGGGACGCTTTGACCTGCAGGTCCGCTCTACCTGGAATAATCACACTTCTCAGGCTCACATCCTTACTGATGGACTCAGCAAAGGGCTCGATAGAGCACACAAAAAGGCACGAGAGAGTGGGCAGCCCTGCCAGACCCTGAATCTGATGGGTAAGCTCTGTGATTCCCATACGCAGATTGAGACTGCGCTCATGATGTCGGTGTAGATCTGTCGGGCCCAATTGCAGATTCTCTCCCCAAAGCCAATTTTATAAAGCACATCCCACATGTTGGTCTGCAATATCCTGCCAAACGCCTTCTCTTGGTCCAGGCTGATGAGGCGGGTATCCACCCCTCTGTTCTGCCTGCCGGTGATCGTATCCCTAGGAGCGCGAGGCTCTCAGAGATCGTCCTGTCTGCTGCAGCACAGGTTTGGTCAGGGTCAATCACCAATCGCAGAGCAGACCTGACCCAGTTACAAATGACTGAGACAGGATTTTGTAGGCTACATTCGCCAATTATATTGGTCGCTGCTTTCTAACTTCCTCCCTCACTCCCTTCCACTTGCAGGTCACGGTGATGATACCATTCCTCATGGATTCGCTCATAGTACCTGACAGAAGCATACTGTCGTACAGCTCCAGCAGGCCCTGGCCAATCAACTCCCAAAGAGCTGAATACAACTCAGCTGGAAAGGCATCACTTCCCAGAGTTTTATTCTTTTCTAAGGACTCGAAGGCCTTCTCCAGCTCATCCAGAGATAATGGTCGGTCCAGGCTCTCCTGCTTGGTGTTGTCTAAGACCCCCAGGATCGAGGACAGGAATGTCTAGGAGTCATTGCGCTGGCTGTGGTCAGAGTGTCAGACGGACTGGCTTAAAAGGATTTGCTGAGCTTCCGGATGTCAGATTGAGACAAACTTATCGAGCTATGTTCATCCTTCAGGCTGCTGAGCACAGAGCTCTCCTTTAGCATCTTCAAGAAGACGGAATGTGAACACATCTCATTAGGTCACATGCAGCTTTAAAGGACACTGATTTGGCCTCCATTGGAATACTGTATCTAATTCCAGTCTCCCTGCTGTAGGAAGGATGTTGTGAAACCGGAAAGGGTTCAGAAAAGATTTACAAGGATGGTGACTGGGTTGGAGGGTTAAAGCTAAAGGACGAGGCTGAATAGACTGGGTCTATTTTCCCTGGAGCATCAAAGGCTGAGGGATGACCTGATCGAGATTAGTAACAGCATGAGAGGCATGGATAGGGTTTACAGACATTGTCTGTTCCCTGGGGTGGGAGAGTCCATAACTGGAGGGCAGAGGTTTAAAGTAACAGGGGAAAGATCTAAAAGGGATTTAAGGTACATTATTTTCATGCAGAGGGTGGTGTATGTATGAAATGAGCTGCTAGAGAGAGGACTGAAAGCTGGTACAATTTCAACATTTAAAAGCCATCTGAATGGGAAAATGAATCGGAAGAGTTCAGAGGGATATGGGCCAAATGCTGGCAAATGGGACTACATTTATTTAGGATATCGAGTCAGCATGAACAAGTTGGACCAAATGGTCTGTTTCAGTGCTGTCTGTCTCTGACTGTTATTCTCTCTTGCTCCACAGTGCAGACCCTGAACCGCAAGATTATCTTGGAGGCCTCCAAGGCAGAGAGTGGGGCTTGCTGCCTCGACACCTCCTGGGGCTCCTCGGCGACATTGACCTGATTGTCTGTAGGAAGAGTAGGTTTTGCACGGGTTTCTGGAGTTTGAACAGTTTTGCCCAACTCTCTCTCACCTTCTGAACACTTTTCAGGACAAAGAACTTCTTGGTGTTCCCTTTGACTGCCTCCCACCAAGTGCAAAAAGGGTCTTCATCGTTCTCCAACCTGTGTGCTCTCTTTTGAGCTTCTTAATGATTTTTCTGGGGTCAACAGTTTCACATTCAGCTTCCATGTTCCCTTGCCAGCCCGCTGGTCATCCTGTAGGTGACAGTCAGCCAGCAGGAGGCAGTAGTCAGAGAAGAACACCGGCTTGACTTCAATGGATATGATCGAGGACGTGTGGGCGCAAACAGGAAATCTATCCAATGGGTGTATAGACCCGTCTGGCTATGACCAGGCGTTTCTACTCTATGCTCAGTCTGCAGGGGTGCTGAAGATGTTATGCAGCTTGGCAAATTCAACCGTTTCCATCAGAAATCTGGACGTCGAGTCCAGTTCACTGTCATACCCTCCATATTGTTCATTCGTGCCGATGATGCAGCTGAAGTCTCTGGCCAGAATGACTGGCCTGGACATCACCAGCAGCAGTGGAAGCAGGACGGCCAACCCCTCACTCTTTCCCAGTGGGGTCTCCATGTTAATTACTCCGGGAAGCGTTTCTCTATGAGCCTGGCCTGATCTACACATCTCCCACGAACTATATGGTAACTGTAAACAGTCTTAAAGTGAGCCCGATTGATTCACCCTCCTATCAGTAACTTGCCAATGATTACTGCCTGTTTCACAGTCAGTCTAGTCTGATCTTCTCTTCCTCTGAGTGAATCCTTTCTGTCCTCTTCCATTCAGCCCGTGCCTTTGCGACTACAGCCAGATTCCCCTTCAGGCTGCATTTCATTCTCCTCACTGTCTCGGTGCTGCCACATACATCACCTGTCTCTCCATTTCCCTCTGTAATAGTTCTTGTGAAACCCATCCCCCTCCCCGCCCCACCTTCCAGCTGCAATGTTGGAAGATCACCACATTGGGCATTGCCATTAGTGCTCCAGCTCATTCATATTTCTTCACAAAACAGAAACACAACTCATCAACAAGACTAAGTGGCAGGCAAATGAGATACATCAGACATCTAAAAGCAGTTTGTTGTTCAAAAGTGGAACTAACTTTAATTTGTATGCGTACAATAGAATCAGGAAGAATAATACATATATAGCATGCAACTCATTTCACTGAACACATTTGTGCAAATAAAGAATATCTCTGCAGTTCAACCAATTCCAACAGCATAACATTAGAGACAGAACATTTGGAAATGAGACAGAAATTTCAGATACTAATGATTTAAAGAGGAGTACAGATTAAGATCGGGGAAACTGAACATGGAGTGCACACAAAAATCCATTTCGCAATTGGAATGCCTCATTCAGGCAATTACATCTCTCTCTCTCAGTCTCAAATGGTCTTCTTCCCATTCGATTTTCTTCCACTCTCTGGGCCACCCCCAATAAGCAGTTCCCTTCCCTCCCCAGTTTAGCCTCATGCCTTCCTTTACACTGGTATGGAATGGTATCTTTCTAGTACGTTTGATTTTATAACATGGAGATGTGGGAACAGGATTGTTTCGATTCCCTACAGTGTGGAAACAGGCCCTTTGGCCCAACAAGTGAGGGCGGGGGGGGTGCAACATTGTCAGAGGTCAATTCTGAGGTGTCAGAAACATGGTGGAAAAATCAAGATATCTTGACAAGTAAACAAATGGCTAACTTCTGTTTCCTTGTCAGTAATGCCTTTTGAACAGAACATAAAGTTGCGCAACTATGTAGAGATAACAATTTAAAACTGGGAAGACCACTTTGTGGTCCCCACACCAATCTCTATTCACGACCTACTGATTGCATTACTCCGCCTTGGCAACAATGTAATATTACACTTGTCTCAGCACAACCTTGGCATCTTGTTTATCCCATGATGAACGTCCGACCACACATTCATGCAATCCCAAAAGCTGTCTCTTTACATCTTTTCAATCCTGCCTACCTGTCTTTTGTCTCGGCTCATTCGCAGTGAAACCTTCACCTGTAACTACTTCACTTCTGGACCTGACAATTCCAATGCATTCCCTGATGGAGACCCACATTTGTCCATTGAACACTTGAGGTCGTCTAAAACTCCACTGCCTGAGTCTCAACTTGAACCAATTCCTATTCTCTGTACTTTCTACCTGACTGATACTATTAACAGTAATTTTATTAAATTCTCATTTTTGTTTACAAATCGTTACTTGGCTATGCCTATCGCTATTTTGGTAATCTCCACCAGTCCAACCATACTTCAGGACATCTGCAATCGTCTAATTATGTCCGCTTGCCCACTCTTGATTTTAAACAGCCCACTACTAGTTGCCAAACATTTAATTGTGTCGGCTTCAAACCCAAGAAGAGACTTCCTACACCTTCAGCGAGCAAACTCACATCCAGAACCTCAACCCAAGCAACAAATCCTCTCAAAACTCGCTAACTTCCTACACCTCTTAGCCTCTGCACATTTCCTCTTTTAAGGCACTTTTTCAAACAATCCTCTTTCATCAAGCTCTTGATCATCAGAACTAACAACTTAATAAGGCTCAGTTGTATTCTGGGATCGTTAATACTCCAATCAGATGCCTTCAAAGTCTCCCTCCATTAAAGAGATTTTATAAGTGGTTGAAGTCATTGCCAAGCAGAGGGGGACGAATTGGGGAGTTATTTCAAAGAGCTACGATATGCCAAACGACCTCCTTCCACACTGGCCAACTCTGATTGTACAAAAACAAAAATGATTTTCAGACTTGGGAAGATCCCTCAAAAATGTCACAAGTTACCAGCTTTTGGGCAGAGTCGAGCTGCTGAGATGATAGACCAGGATTTAGGGGTACCAGGAGTGATAATATGCTGAACACAATCAAATTTTGAGGTTGTAGAATGATGTGGTCTTCGGCATTTTTGACACTTGGACCATTTTCCTTCCTTTCCACAGAACAAGTCAAATAGCGGCAGCACAATGTTGCATGGCCGCTCAAGCTTGCTCCACCGTCGATGATGATTGTGGCTGTTCTTCCACATCAATTCAACTTTTGCTCCTATCTCATCCTCTTTTCAAAACATCGATCTATTCACGTGTAGTATCCCTCTCGCTAACTTAATGAGAATTCATTCCAATCAATGAACTCCTAACGCTGACCCACCCCAGGTCAAAAAATGCAGCTGAGATCAGGAACTGATCTCGCCTGTATGGCTGAGCTGGCTTTTAACAAGTTTGCCGGTGAGAGAGTCCCAGTGAGAAACATTCATTAAAAAAAAATAATTGCAAGGATGGCTCTCCAATCCTAAACTCTATTCTAATTCAGTTGGTTTGTGATGCAGACTGATGCCCTGCAGAGAGGGCTCAATTGCCACACCAGTGAGCTGACCACAAAGAGTCTTCGCCTCAACCCCTCTACTTCCCTGAGGCATGGTGATCTTCAGGTTAAATCATAACCAGTTGTCTCTCTCTCAGGAGTCGCCAAATGGCGTGGTAAGACTTTACCTTTAACCCTGATAACATGGCAACAAGCCGATAACTCAGCTGATGTCACTGACTAACAGAATCTTCAACGATACTAATATTAACCATGTGATATCATCAGAAGGCATGCTCAACTAAGTTTTAATTTGCAAATTAAGTTAACAACCATTCAATCAATATTACTGAAGTACTCATATTACTGATCGTCTCGATACAACATTGTGGTTACATCTGTTCATAAGTGAAGTGTAATGTAATTGCACTTACTGTGGTTTTATCAATGTGATCCTGCAATGAGTCAATAAGCAGGTCACTCACAGGTTGCCGATCAGTGTGGACCCCCTCAGCTGTTATCACATGAGCCTGAAGATCATCCAGAACTTTCTGCAGTTCTTGAAATTTCTCCAACGCCTTTTCCACCTGTTTCTGCCAGTTGCTCGCGCGGATTTTCAGTTGTTCCCAATTTTCCTTCACTTCTATTGACTGTTTGCGGACAGCTTTGGCAATTCTCTGGGCTCTCTCTTCCGGGACAGGTTCTGGAAATATGGAATGCAAATAATTTATCAACTATTCATGATTTTGATCGATAGATTTTCTTTCTAATCCCCTTTCCTTTAAAAGGTCTCTATGGACTTTCTCCTGAAATTGGGATATATAGTATAAGACGAAAGATTTTGGTACAGGCACATCAATGATAAATTCTGTAATTAGCTGGCAGGTCGCGGAGCCATTAACAGAGAATCACAGACAACCAATACAAAGCCAAATAAAATTCTGCAGATATTTGAAATTTGTCACTGCCAAGGAAACTTTAAAGAAGGAAAAGGATTAGTGACTAAATGGGTACAATTCTCAACAAAAGATTTGAAAAATCCTTTCAGGATATCTTTCATAGCTATGAGACAAACATCCAACACAAACCAACTTTCATCTTTCAGGACTGGCAAGTTAGAATGATAAACCCAAAGTCTACCCTGCATCGTTCGCTCTAGAACTCACTTAAAGAGGTTGTTAAGAGATGTAGAGATAACAAAGTGTGCAGCTGGATGAACACAGCAGGCCAAGCAGCATCTGAGGAGCACAAAAGCTGACACGTTGGGCCGAGACCTTTCATCAGAAAAGGGGGAGGGGGAGAGAGTTCTGAAATAAATAGTGAGAGAGGGGGAGGCGGATCAAAGATGCATAGAGGAGAAGATAGGTGGAGAGGAGACAGACAAGTCAAAGAGGTGGGGATGGAGCCAGCAGAGGTGAGTGTAGGTGGGGAGGTAGGGAGGGGATAGGCCAGTCCGGGGAGGACGAACAGGTCTCCGGGGCGGGAAGAGGTTAGGAGGTAGGAAATGGGGGTGGGGTTTGAGGTGGCAGGATGGGATAGGTGGGCTGGTTTTGGGATGCGGGAGGGGGAGGGATGATTTTGAAGCTTGTGAAGTCCACATTGATACCATGGAGTGCAGGGTTCCCAAGCGCAATATGAGGTGCTGCTCCTGCAACCTTCAGGTGGCATCGTTGTGGCACTGCAGGAGGTCCAGGATGGACATGTTACCTCAGGATTGGTAGGGAGAGTCGAAACAGTTCGCGACTGGGAGGTGCAGTTCTTTAGTGCAAACTGAGCACAGGTGAAGCGGTCCCCAAACCTCTGTTTGGTTTCCCCGATGTAGAGGGGGCCACAATGGCAACAGTGGATACAGTCTACCACATTAGCAGATGTGCAGGTAAACATCTGTTTGATGAGGAAATTCTTCCTGGGGCCTGGGATGGGGGTGAGGTATCGGGACCAGTGAATTTTAAACGTTGTGATGACAACATTTATGGATATGCAGGGAAAAGTGCTGGGTGTAGGGAGTGCTAGAGGGGAGTGTGGAGCGAATAAGGGGGTCACCTAAGGGTGGTGGGAAAAATGTCTTTGGTGGTGGGGTCGGATTGCGGATGGCAGAAGGGTCGGAGGACGACGCATTGAATCCGGATGTTGGTGGGGTGGTACGTGAGGGCGACGAGGACACTGTTTTGGTAGTAATTATGGGGTGCGGGTGTGAGGGATGAGTTGTGGGAAACGTGGGTGACACGGTCGAGGGTGTTTTTGACCACTGAGGAGGGGGAAGTTCCGGTCCTTGAACAACCCTCAACAGTTTCTCTTTCAATTCCTCCCACTTCCTACAGACAAAGAGGGTGGCCAGGGTAGCCAAATGGGCCCAAGCTATGCCTGCCTCTTTGCAGGTTACATGGAACGCTCCCTCTTCCGTACCTACACTGGCCCTCAACCCCACCTCTTCCTCCGTTACATTGATGACTGTATAGGCACCGCCTCGTGTTCCCACAAGGGGCTCGAACAGTTCATCCACTTCACCAACACCTTCCTCCCGAACCTGAAGTTAACCTGGACAATCTCTGATCCCTCTCTCTCCTACCTGGACCACTCTATTTCCAACCACTGAGAAACAACTATCCATTTCAACTCCACCAATTCCCACAGCTACCAAGATTACACCTCCTCCCACCATATTCCTGCAACAACTCATCCCCTATTCCCCATTCCTTTGCCTCTGCATCTGCACTCCCAGGATGAGGTATTCTATTCCCGTATATCTCAGATGTCCTCATTTTTCAAGGACCACAACTTGCCCCGCTCGGTGGTTGATAACGCCCTCGACCGTGTCTCCAGCATTTCCTGCAACAAATCCCTCTCACCCCACCCCGCGACAACAACCAAAACAAAGTCTCCCTCGTCCTAACGTACCACCCCACCAACCTCCGGATACAACGCATCATCCTTCGAAACTTTCAGATTCTCTGGGAGGCTATGGAGGAGGTGGCGGAGCCTTTGGCCTTGATCTTTGAGTCCTCATTGTCTACAGGTTTCGTACCAGAAGGCTGGAGGGTTGCAAATGTTGTGCCCTTGTTCAAAGAGGGCAGTAGAGATGACCCAGGTAATTATAAACCCAGTGAGCCTTCCGTCTGTTGCAGGAAAAGTTTTGGAAAGGATTAGAAGAGAGAGGATTTATAATCATCGAGCAAGCACCAATTTGATGGGAGATAGTCAACATGGATTTGTCAAGGGCAGGTCGTGTCTCACAAGCCTCATTGAGTAATTTTGGAAGGTGACCAAGCACGTGGATGAGGGTCGGGCAGTTGACGTGGTGGACATGGACTTCAGTAAAGCCTTCGATAAGGTTCCACATGGTAGGCTATTGGAGAAAACATGGAGACATGGGATTGAGGGAGATTTAGCAGGTTGGATTAGAAACTGGCCTTGGCGAAGGAGGCAACCAGTGGTGGTTGATAGAAAATATTCAGCCTGGAGTCTGGTTACTACTGGTTTGTCTCAAGGATCTGTTTTGGGACCACTGCTGTTTGTCATTTTGAGAAATGACTTGGACGGAGGCATTGGTAGATCGGTTAGTAAGTTTGCAGATGACACTCAAGTCGGTGGAGTGGTGGACAATGTGGAAGAATGTTGCAGGTGACAGGTAGACTTGGATGAACTGCAGAATTGGGCGGAAAGGTGGCAGATGGAGTTCAATGCAGATGAATGTGAGGTGATTCACTTTGGGATGAATAATAAGAAGGCAGAATATTGGGTCAATGGAAAGATTCTTGGTAGTGTTGCTGTGCAGAGGGTGTCCATCTATGTCGATCCCTGAAAATTGCCATCCAGGTTGATAGTGCTGTGAAGAAGGCTTACGGTGTTTTAGGTTTTATTGGCAGTGGGATTGAGATCCAGAGCCACTGTCCAAAAAGCTGGTGCGGTCTCATTTGGAATATTGCGTTCAGTTTGGTCGCCCCATTACAGGAAGGATGTGGAAGCATTGGAAAAGGTGCAGAGGAGATGTTGCCTGGTCCGGAGCGAAGGTCTTCTGAAGAAAGGCTGAGGGACTTGGGTCTGTACTCATTGGAGAGAAGGTGGTTCACAGGGGATTTAATAGAGACATACAAGATGGTCAGTGGATGAGACAGGGTGGACAGTGTGGGTCTTTTTCCGAGGATGATGACGTCAGCTTGTGTGAGGGGGCACAGCTAAACAGTGAGGGATAATAGATTTGAGATAGATATCAGAGGCAGGTTCTTTACTCAGAGAGTGGTAAGGATGTGGAACCCCCTGCCTGCCAATGCAGTTAGCTCAGCCACATTAGGGGCATTTCAACAGTCCTTGGATAAGCATATGGATGATAATGGGATCGTGTAGGGGGATGGGCTTAGATTAGTTCACTGGTCCATCCACATCATCGCAATGAGCAAAAAAGCACACCGTTGTCTCTACTTCCCCGGAGGCTAAGGCAATTCCGTGTGCCCACAAGGGCGACTTTCATTGATGTACCACAGAAAGCATCCTATCTGGATGCATATCACAGCACGGTTCCTCTAGCAAAACAATCCCTAATTATTATGGCTCCTGCCTTTCTTCTTCCAGGCAGAATTGGTTCTGCTTTGTCATAACTAATTTGGGAGAAAATCCACGCTCAGTCTAAGTTAATTCTTCCAACAATTCAGATACCATGGAATACTGAGCAATGAGTTGGTGTGTGAGAAAAAGAGAGAGAGAGAGAGAGAGCGCGAGAGAGAGAGCGCGAGAGAGAGTGAGCGCGAGAGAGAGAGAGCGCGAGAGAGAGAGAGCGCCAGAGAGAGAGAGCGCGAGAGAGAGAGAGAGAGCGCGAGAGAGAGAGAGAGAGAGAGCGCGAGAGAGAGAGATGGGCGATGAGGGAGAGAGGGAGAGAGACAGACAGAATAGGTGACAGAATGTGAGTGTGTGAGCGCCTGCATCAGACAGTGAGAGAGATGTTGCTGAGGTGGAGATAGTTGAGAGTGTCGATCACCAACAATCTCTCCTGGTCCACCCAGATCGTCGCAATGGGCAAAAAAGCACACCAAATGTCTCTATTTCCCCAGCAGGCTAAGGTAATTTGGAGTGTCCGCAAGGTCAACTTTCATTCATGTACCAGAGAAAGCATCCTATCTGGATGCATGTCACGGCATGGTTTGGCAACAGCTCTTCCTAAGACCACAAGAAACTGCAGAGTCATGAACACAGCATAGTCCATCATGCAAACCAGCCTTCCATTCGTCGATTCCACCTCTACTTCCCGCTGCCTCGGGAAAGAAACTGACATAATCAAAGGCCCTTCTCACCCCACAATTACACTCTCTTCTCCCTTTTTCTGAAGGGAAGATGTAAAAAAAGTTTGTGCACATGCGTGAAAAGATTCAAGAACAGCTTCTTCACCGCTGTTATTGGGCATCTGAATAGGACACTGAAAAGTTTAAATCTAATTTTGATCTTGCTCTCTGTGCATCTTCTCTGCAGCTGTCACTATGTTCCGTTTCACTAATGCGCCTTGTTTGATATCACCTGTCTATACTGCATGCAGAAGAAAACTGGGCACATGTGACAATTATGACTCAAATCAAGATAATAAACTGTGAGGCTGGATGAACACAGCAGGCCAAGCAGCATCTCAGGAGCACAAAAGCTAACGTTTCGGGCCAAGACCCTTCATCAGAGATGCTGCTTGGCCTGCTGTGTTCATCCAGCCTCACATTTTATTATCTTGGATTCTCCAGCATCTGCAGCTCCCATTATCTCTGACTCAAATCAAATTGACTGTGTGCAAGAGAGAGGTGAGCATATGATTGTGCTCAAGAGTGCAAAGACAGTGCATGAAAGTGTGTGTGCGCGCACGACAGAATGTGTGCGCCAGTGACTGTGCTTGAGAGTGTGTGAAAGGGAGTTAGCACAAGAAGGGAGTGTTACAGCATGCATGAGGGAGTGAGTGTGTCTGTAAGTGTGAGTGAGCTTGACAGCAAGTGAATTTGCAAACCTAAGTGTGTGAGGGAGAGATTTGTGGTAGTGTGTGTGTACTTGAGAGTAAGAGCATTGGCAAAAGATCCTGCGACAGTGCATGCAAGTGTGCCACAGAATGTGTGCAAGACCGTGTACGACTGTGTGACGGTATGGAGTATGAATGAGTGAGAATGTGACAGAGTGTGTTCGTGAGAGACTGTGTTCCTGACTTTTTTTTTGTGTGTGTGTAGTGTGTTTGTGCATGAGGGACAGAATATGCATGTGCAACATAGTGTGACTGTGAGCCTCTGTTGGTGCCTGTGAGTCAAGTGATGGGGGAGAACAGGGAGAGGAGAGATAAAGACTGAGAGAGAGAGAGACTGAGAGAGACAGAGAGAGAGAGAGAGAGAGAGAGAGAGAGACAGAGAGAGAGACAGAGAGAGAGACAGAGAGAGAGACAGAGAGAGAGAGAGAGAGAGAGAGAGAGAGAGAGAGAGAGAGAGAGAGAGCGCATGAGAGAGAGATGAGATGAGGAATTAGAAATGATGAGTGGTCAATACCTGGAGGAAAAAAAGAACAGTGTGTGAGTGTTAAGAGAAGCCGCTGGATGTAATATGGAGGCTATTGTTTTATTGATTGTACTCAATGAAAAGCAAGTGTCACCTCTCAGTGTTAGGGGACAGGAGATGTGCATTAGAGAAGGAGATATAGTCAGCCTTGTCAGAGACAGCAGACAAGTTGCAAATGCATAGAAACTGACATTAAAGCTTTCTTGTCAATGTGTAAAGAGGTGAGACAAATATGACGAGTCAATATTGTACCTTTGCGCTCAGTAAAATCATGGAATCATGAATCAGAGAACCCTTACAGTGTGGAAACAGGTCGGTCAGCCCAACATGTCCACACTGCCCCTCACAGCATCCCACCCAGACCCATCCACCTATAACTCACCTAACCTACACATCACTGAACACCTTGGGAAATTTAGCATGGCCAATCCACCAACCTTGCACATCTTTTGACTGTGGGAGCAAACTCGAGCACCCGGAGAAAACCCATGCAGGCACATGGAGAATGTGCAAACTCCACACAGAAAGTCACCAAAGGGTGGAATTGAGACAGCGGTGTTAACCAGAACCACTGTGCTCTATATTATGTGAATTCAGCTGCAAGCATTTTTTTTAAAGAAGAGAAACTTACCATCGTCACAGGATTAGAGTGGTTTCAATCTTCTGTCAGCTTTGAGAACCTTATCCATATCTGCCTTCACAAGGGCAAGGTGTTGGTAATGGTGTGAGACCGGTTAGTATGCAGCAGCTCGCCATGCAAAAAATTAACGGCACTTTCATTGCTTTTTTCCTAGGGGCATAACAGAAAGACAAGAACATGAAAAAATCCTGAAATCTTTCCAATTTCAATCTCAAAGGGACCATCCGTTCCTCAAAAGTCATAACCAAACTGAACATGGGCCTCCTGCAGTGCCACAAATGATGCCACCCCAAAGTTGCAGGAACAGCAACTCATATTCCGCTTGGGAACCCTGCAGCACAATGGACATGGCTGACAGCTCTGTCAACCACGAATGCAAGGAATGCTCAGTTGAGGAAGAATGCAGACATTTCGGAATCCCTCCAGTGGAAGATGATATCATTGGAACAAATGGATCTGTCTGGACAGTCCTGTTTGTAGATTTTAGAACATAGAACATAGAACATAGAACATAGAACAGTGCAGCACAGAACAGGCCCTTCAGCCCACAATGTTGTGCCGACCATTGATCCTCATGTATGCACCCTCAAATTTCTGTGACCATAGACATGTCCAGCAGTCTCTTAAATGACCCCAATGACCTTGCTTCCACAACTGCTGCTGGCAACGCATTCCATGCTCTCACAACTCTCTGCGTAAAGAACCTGCCTCTGACATCCCCTCTATACTTTCCACCAACCAGCTTAAAACTATGACCCCTCGTGCTAGCCATTTCTGCCCTGGGAAATAGTCTCTGGCTATCGACTCTATCTATGCCTCTCATTATCTTGTATACCTCAATTAGGTCCCCTCTCCTCCTCCTTTTCTCCAATGAAAAGAGACCGAGCTCAGTCAACCTCTCTTCATAAGATAAGCCCTCCAGTCCAGGCAGCATCCTGGTAAACCTCCTCTGAACCCTCTCCAAAGCATCCACATCTTTCCTATAATAGGGCGCCCAGAACTGGACGCAGTATTCCAAGTGCGGTCTAACCAAAGTTTTATAGAGCTGCAAGATCTCACGACTCTTAAACTCAATCCCCCTGTTAATGAAAGCCAAAACACCATATGCTTTCTTAACAACCCTGTCCACTTGGGTGGCCATTTTAAGGGATCTATGTATCTGCACACCAAGATCCCTCTGTTCCTCCACGCTGCCAAGAATCCTATCCTTAATCCTGTACTCAGCTTTCAAATTCGACCTTCCAAAATGCATCACCTCGCATTTATCCAGATTGAACTCCATCTGCCACCTCTCAGCCCATCTCTGCATCCTGTCAATGTCCCGCTGCAGCCTACAACAGCCCTCTACACTGTCAACGACACCTCCGACCTTTGTGTCGTCTGCAAACTTGCTGACCCATCCTTCAATTCCCTCGTCCAAGTCATTAATAAAAATTACAAACAGTAGAGGCCCAAGGACAGAGCCCTGTGGAACTCCACTCACCACTGACTTCCAGGCAGAATATTTTCCTTCTACTACCACTCGCTGTCTTCTGTTGGCCAGCCAATTCTGTATCCAAGCAGCTAAGTTCCCCTGTATCCCATTCCTCCTGACCTTCTGAATGAGCCTATCATGGGGAACCTTATCAAATGCCTTACTGAAGTCCATATACACCACATCCACAGCTCGACCCTCATCAACCTTTCTAGTCGCATCCTCAAAAAACTCGATAAGGTTTGTAAGGCATGACCTACCCCTCACAAAGCCGTGTTGACTGTATTTGATCAAGCCATGCTCTTCCAGGTGGTCATAAATCTTATCCCTCAGAATCCTTTCTCACACCTTGCAGACGACAGACGTGAGACTTACCGGTCTATAATTGCCGGGGATTTCCCTATTTCCTTTCTTGAAGAGAGGAATTACATTTGCCTCTCTCCAGTCCTCAGGTACGACTCCAGTGGAGAGCGAGGATGCAAAGATCTTCGCAAGTGGCGAAGCAATTGCATTTCTCGCTTCCCAAAGCAGCCGAGGACAAATCTGATCCGGGCCTGGCGACTTGTCAATCTTAATTTTGGGAAGTAAGACTCTATTATTTGTCATCAAGGATATGGTTGAGTGATCATATTCAGACTGAAGAGACCAAGAATGTGAGGCTGGACAATGGGTGCAGAACCATGCCTCTCGGAATTCCTGTGCGTGTCTATGCTTGGCTTGGGCTACTACGGTTACCTTGTCGCAGTGTCCTCTGAGAGGCGTGATTCTCCACCCATAATGCAACCAACAAACAGATACAATTGGACCCCCACACACAAACCCATACAGATCAAAACCAGAAATGACAGTACTCATGGTAACAGACTGGACAGTGTCAATTCCAGACAGAGTAGAATAACATCGTTTCATTGGAGGCTGTACCCATGATGTCACCGATCATGGTGACGAAACGTCTGAATGAGAAGAAGCCAGCTCGGCGAGCAAGTCCACAACCTCAATCAGAGAACTGGCTGTTTTGAACTACCTTGTTCAAGAGTTTCAGTTTTGATTTTGAATGTTAAATCTCGCTCCCACATAGGGATGGAGGATTACTGTTAACAGCTGCATTCTAACTAATTCATATCGAATCATTATTGTTTTGACCAGTCTTCGGGTCAGGCTCCCTCGGTGACTGAGTCTCCCAAATTGTTAAGTTCCCTCGTGAAAGACTCCCCTTCTTTACACACCCAACTAGATCCACCTCAGTTGGTATGAATTAAGCTGATTAAAAAGGATCTTGGTCTTGCGGATACCTTCCTATGTTTCAGAAGGAGTCAAGATAACTCAGGGTGACTCAGTGACTCAGTAGTTAGTAACGCTACCTCACAGCACCAGGGACCTGAGTTCCATTCCAGCCTCGGATGACTGTCTGTGTGGAGTTTGCACATTCTCCCCTTGTCTGTGTGGGTTTCTGCTGGGTGCTCTGGTTTCCTCCCACAGTCCAGAGATGTGCAGGTTAGGTGGATTGGCAATGCTGAATTACCCACAGTGCCCACGGATGTGTAGGTTAAGTACATTAGCCATGGGAAATGCAGGCTGACAGGGATAGAGTCGGGGAATGGGGATGGGTCTAGGTGGGATGCTCTTTGGAGGGTTGCTGTGGGCTTGTTGAACTGAGTGGCCTGTTTCCACACTGGGGATTCTATAAAACTAGCTTCTCCTGAACTCGTGAGAGAGTGAGTTTATCAATTGCTAAATGCAAGAAGTCATAAGGCACCACAAATATGCACAAGTTAGAAACAAGAAATTAGCTCAAAAACCATAAAAGTTAAGAGGGATACAGATACTTCAGCCTTTGGATTGTTTGTGAAGAATAGAAAGTGGGATGTTGTGGCCACTAAGTTGGGCGATGCCCGTAATGTTGATATGAATTCAGCAGTTAATTTTGAGATTCTTGTTGAAATTCTTTTGACCTTGTTTCCCTTTTGACATTGCCCAGGTTTGCAGAGCTCAGAGCAAGAGATTTTCTTTTCTTCTTACCTGCAGCATTGGGCGATGAAACGGCTGTCCCAGAGCCGTGACCTCCGCAACTCCTGAGACCACACGAGCACATTCGCCCAGGAATACACACGGACTGATACGAAAGAACTATCGGGATAACAATACTCAGCGTGGTACTGGAAAAGACAGCATGTACAAACAGAAAACAGCTGTAAATAGTGTCAAGAGGTGAAATCAAGTGATAAAGCTAAATTCATGGCTCTTTGCTTGCGTGCTCATTGTATTCAGAACAAAATCAACAAATTAATAGCACATTTCTAGGTTGACGGGCATGATTTTATAGCTATTACAAAGACATGGTTACAAGGAGATCAACACTGGAGTTAAGTGCGCAGGGCTATACGACATTCTAAAAAGACAGGCAGGAGGGAAAGTGACTGTAAGCGAAGAAATTACTATGAGAGCAAGAAACGATCTTGGATCGGAAGATGTAGAATCCAATTTTATTTATTTGTTAATGGGAGGAGGACATCCCTAGCTACGCAGTGTTTATTGTCCATCCCTAATTGCCTAGGGGACAGTTCGAAGTCAATCATATTGCTGTGGGTCTGCAGTCACATATAGGCCAGATCATGTAAGGGTGGCAGTTTCCTTCCCTAAAGCACATCAGTGAACCAGGTGAGTTTTTCTGACATTTGGCAATGAATTCATGGTCATCATTATATTCTTAATTCATGATTTTCTTTCATATTGAATTCAAATTCCACCATCTGCTGTGCTGGAATTTGAACACAGGTCCCCAGAATGTTATCTCAGTCTCTGAATTAACAGTCCAGCAATAATACCACTCGGCCATTTCCTCTCCCATCGTGGAACAAGAAAGCCTGTAGCTGATTCCCACTTGGGAAAAACAGTGAACCAGGAGCTTCTTAAATGGGCGATCGCATCTCCTTACATTTTAAGACAGCCATGGATAATCAGGACCTTGTGGGAAGGGACGAAATTGGGGGAGGTAATATTACATCAGTGTTAGGTAGGAGCTGTGCAGTTTTAATTGGGAGGAGCTTTTATTGAACAAGTCAACATTTGATACTTGGGAGTCATTTAAAGACCTACTCTTCAGTTCAGAACTGGCCTATTTCAGGGAAGGAGGAATGACAAGGATGGCAATCTAAGGACATACGGACATAAGAAATAAAACAGGAGTAGGCCATCTGTCTCTTCCAGCTCGTTCCGCTGATCTTTTTTGCGGACTCAGCTCCACTTACCCTCCCATTCACCATAACCCTCAATTCCTTTCCTGTTCAAAGATCTACCTGTTTTGGCTTTCAAAACATTCAACAAGGGAACCTCAACTGTTTCAGTGGGCAGAGAATTCCACAGATTCACAACCCTTTGGATGAAGAAGCTCATCCTCAACTCAGTTTTAAATCTGTTCACACTTATTTTGAGGCTGTGCCCCCGAGTTGGAATTTCGCCCATCAGTGGAAACAATTTCCGATCCATTTGTTTCATAATTTTAAAAGTTTCTATTAGATCACCCCTCATTCTTCTAAATTCCAGTGACTGCAATCCTAGTCCACTCAATCTCTCCCCATACAGCAACATTTTTAATTCTGGAATCAACCTCGTGAACCTCCTTTGCACCCCCTCCAGTGCAAGTACATCCTTTCTCAAGTGAGGAGACTAAAACTGTACAAACTACTCCACACCAAGCCTCACCAGCACCCTATACAACTGTAGCATACCCTCCCGATTTTTAAACTGCATCACTCTCGCAATGAAGGACACTATTCCATTTGCTGTCTCAATTGCCAGCCGCATCTGCAAACTACCTGATTCAGACACAAGGCTGCCCAGCTCACTCTGCAGAGCAGCATGCTACAATTTTTCACCATTTCAGCAAGACTCCATTTTTCCATAATTGCTACCAAAATGGATACCCTCACATCTACCATCATTGGACTCCATCTGCTCGACCCTTGTCCATTCACTTAAACTTTCTGCATCCTTCCGCAGATTTTCATTGTCCTCTTCAGACTTTACTCTCTCACTCATTTTAGTGTCATCTGTGAACATAGAAAAATACAGTGCAGAACAGGTCCTTCGGCCCTCGATGTTGCGCCGACCTGTGAACTAATCTAAGCCCATTCCCTCACACTATCCCATCATCATCTATATGCTTATCCAAGGACTGTTTAAATGCCCTGAATGTGGCTGAGTTAACTGCATTGGCAGGCAGGGCATTCCACGCCCTTACCACTCTCTGGGTAAAGAACCTGCCTCTGACATCTGTCTTCAATCCATCACCCCTCAATTTGTAGCTGAGCCCCCTCGTACAAGCCAACATCATCATCCTAGGAAAAAGACTCTCACCGTCCACCCTGACTCATCTTTCTCTGATCGTCTTGTATGTTTCTATTAAAGGCCCTCTTAGCCTTCTTCTCTCCAATGAGGACAGACTCGAGTCGCTCAGCCTTCACTCATAAGACCTTCACTCCAGACCAGGCAACATCCTGGTAAATCTCCTCTGCTCCTTTTCCAATGCTTCCGAATTCGTCCCGCAATGGAGCGACCAGAACAGGTCGCACGAGCGTTTTGTGCAGTTGCAGCATGACATCACGGCTCTGGAACTCAATCCCTCTACCAATAAAGTCTAACACACCGTATGCCTTCTTCACAGCACTATCAACATGGGTGGCAACTTTCAGAGATCTATGTACATGGACGCCAAGGTCCCTCTGCACATCCGCACTACCAAGAATCTTGCAATTGGCCCAGTATTGTACCTTCCTATTATTCCTCCCAAAGCGAATCACCTCACATTGAACTCCATTTGCCACCTTTCAGCCCAATTTTGCACTTTAAAATTTTGCACTTTAAGGCTCACTGGCTGTAATTGCCTGGCTCATCTCTACTGCCCTTCTTGAACAAGGGCACAACACTTGCAATCCTCCAGTCCTCTGGTGTTAAACCTGCAGACAATGAGGACTCAAAGATCAAAGCCAAGGGCTCCGCCACCTCCTCCCGAGCTTTCCAGAGAATTCTCGGAAAAATCCTCTCAGGCCCAGGGGATTTATCTAGCTTCACACCTTCTAGAATTGATAACATCTCCTCCTTACTAACCTGAATCCTTTCAAGTCTAATAGCACGTATCTCAGTCGTCTCCTCGATGATATTCTCCTCTTCCTCAGTGAAAACAGATGAGAAATATTCATTTAGCACCTCTCCGATCTCTACCCGGTCCACACACAACTTCCCACTTCTGTCTTTGATTGGCCCTATTCCTACCCCAGTCATCCTTATATTCCTCACATACCTTGAGAAAACTTTACGGATCTCCTTTATTCTACCTGCGAATGACTGCTCAGGACCCCTCCTTGCTCTTCTTAACTCTCTCTTTAAATCCTTCCTTGCTCATCTGTAACTCTCCATCGCATCAACTGATCCATCTCATCTCAACATCACATAAACCTCGCTCTTCTGCTTCACGCGAGATACAATTTCTTGAGTAAACCACGGTTCCCCTACCTTATCACTGACCCCTGCCTGACAGGGACGTACCTATCAAGGACACGCAATATCTGTTAATTAAACCAGCTCCCCATTTCGATTGTCCCCATCCCCTGCATTTTGCTACCCCATTCTTTGCCTCCTAAGTCTTGCCCAATTATAATTGCCTTCCCCCATCTGTAAGTCTTGCCCTGTGGCATGTTCCTCTCCCACTCCATCGCTAAACTAAACGTAACCGAATTATGGTCACTCTCTCCAAAGTGCTCATCTACCACTAAATCAAACACCTGGCCTGGTTCACTGTCAAGTACCAGATCCAGTGTGGCCTCCCCTCTTGTCGGCCCTTCGACGTACCGTGTCGGGAAACGCTCCTGCGTGCATTGGACGAAAACTCATCCATCCGACGTACGAGAGTTACAGCATTTCCAGTCAATGTTTAGCAAGTTAAAGTCTCCCATAATGACCACCCTGTTCCTTTGACTCCTGCCCAGAATCGTTTTGCCAATCCTCTCCTTCAGATCCCTGGAACTTTGCAGAGGCCTATTAAAAAACTCCCAGCAGTGTGGCCTCTCCTCTCCTGTTTCTGACATCAGCCCATCCCACCTCAGTAGACCAGTCCTCCTCAAAAGTTTTTTCAGCCTCCGTTATACTGTCCTCGACAAACAAAGCCACACCTCCCCCTTTTTTCCCACCTTACCTGATCTTACTCAAAGATCTGAACCCTGGAACCTGCAACATCCATTCCTGACCCTGCTCTATCCATGTCTCCGTAATGGCCACAACATCGAAGCCCCAGGTACCTATCCAAGCTGCAAGCTCACCTCGCTTATTCCGGATACTCCTGGCAGTCAAGTAGACACACTTCAATTCAGCTTGCTGTTTGCCAGCACACTCCTGTGACACTGAGATCCTGTCCATGTCCTCTCTATTCTCTTTCTCCTGTGTTCTGAAACTACACCACAGTTTCCCATCCCCTTGCTAAGCTAGTTTAAACCCACCCGAACAGCACGAGCAAATTTCCCGCCCAGGATATTAGTGCCCCTCTGGTTCAAGTGGATACCGTCCTGTTTGTACAGGTCCCACCTTCCCCAGAATGAGCCCCAATTGTCCATGTACCTGAAGCCCTCCCACCTGCAGCATCCCTGCAGCCACGTCTTCAGCTGAAATCTCTCCCTGTTCTTTGCCTCGCTATCACTTGGCACGGGTAACAAACCAGAGATAACCACTCCGTTTGTTTGAGCTCTCAGCTTCCAGCGGAGCTCCCTGAAATCCTGCCTGACATCCCTATCCCTCTTTCTACCTATGTCGTTGGTACCTATGTGGACCATGGCTTGGGGCTGGTCACCCTCTCCCTTCAGGACCCCAAAGACACTATCCGAGATAACACGGACCCTAGCACCTGGAGGCAACGCACCAATCGTGAGTCTCTTCGATTCCAAACAAGCCTTCTATCTGTCCCTCGAACTATTCAGTCCCCAATGACTAACACTCTCCTCCTATACCCCCTTCCCTTCGTTGCAAGAGCGACAGACTCTGTGCCAGAGACCTGCACCCCAGTCAGTATTGAGGTAATGCCTCATCGTAAGGAGGTCAGAATTGACGGAGTGGCAGATATTTAGAGGGTCAGTACTGAGGCAGTGCACAACCGTCAGAGGGTCGGTACTGAAGGAGAACCCCATTATCAGAAGGTCAACACGAATGGAGAGTCACATCATCAATGGTTCAATCCTGAGGAACACTTCATTATCATAGGGTCAGTCCTGAGGCAGTGCTTCATTGTCAGAGGGTCAGTATTAAGGTTTAGAATTAAGGGAGTGCCATCTGATTATGTCACTCTGACAATGAGGCACTGCCTCAGGAATGAGCCTCTGACAATGAGGCACTTTCTCAGTTCTGAATCTCTGACAAGGAAGCATTCCCTCAGTGCAAACCCTCTGTATGGACCCGATGTCAATGAGGCACTCGCTGAGTACTGACCCTCTGACAAAGTTCCAATAGCTTACTACTGACCTTCTAATCATGTGCCCCCTACCCCATTTCTAAATCTGTTACATTGAGGGCACTGCCTCAGAACTGACACACTGGCTATAAGGCAGTCCGTAAAGACTGACCCGCTGATCGTGAGGCTGTCCCTCAGTTAATGACCCTCTAAATATGAGGCACTCCCGTAATTCTGACCGTCAGGAGCTACCTCAATGTTGACTCACTGATATAGAGACACTGCCTCAGAATTGACATGCTGACGATGGGGCACTTGCTCAGGACAGACCCTCTGATAGAGCTGCAGGTTTGATATTAGAGCAGTGATGCACCGCGAGCAGGTCAGTATGAAGGGAGTGCCACGCAGTCAGTGGACCAATATTAGGGGAGTGCCACACTGTCAGAGGATCAATCTTCTTGGAGTGCTGCACTTGTGGTGAGTGAGTACTGAGGCAGTGCAGCACTGCAAAGGGTCAGTAATGAGAGAAAGCTCCATTTTGAGAGGGTTAGCACAGAGGAAGTGCTTAATCAGAGAGTTATTTCAGAGAGAGTGCTGTATTGTCAGAGTTTCGCACTGAGGGAGTATCACACAATCAGAGGTCCAATATTAAGGAAACACTGCACTGTTGGAGGGTTGATATAAAGGGAGGGCTGCACTGTCAGAGGGTTGATGATGTGGGAGTGCTGAAATATCACAGAATCAGTCCTGAGAAGTGCTGCACATTCAGAGAGTTAGTGCTGAGGGAGTGGTCTAATGTGAAAAGATTGATATCAAGGGGCACTGCCGAAGGATCAGTAGTGCAATACTGTCAGAAAAACAATATTGAGGGAGTTCTGCTGTGTCAGTGGGTCAATATTACAGGATTGCTACACGATCCACGTATCAATGTCAGACAGTCAGTCCTGAGGGAGTGCTGCACTGTTGGAGGGCCAATATTGAGTGTGTGCGACACTCAAGAGGATCATTTTGTTGGACTTGTGCACTGTCAGAAGTTCAATTGTAAGCAAGTGCCACACTGGTAGCGGGTTAATATTATGGGAGTGCTGCACTGTCAGACGGTTAAAGATGAGGGAAAGCTCATCATCTGACAGGGCATCACTCCCTTCAGACGAACCCTCAAGCGGTGCAGCACTCCAACAAGTTAGTTTCAGAGGCATGTTGTCCCATCAAATTGACCCTCC
This sequence comes from Stegostoma tigrinum, assembly GCF_030684315.1. NCBI lineage: Eukaryota > Metazoa > Chordata > Chondrichthyes > Orectolobiformes > Stegostomatidae > Stegostoma > Stegostoma tigrinum. Next base: position 35,861 of record NW_026728351.1, read on the forward strand.
GAGACAGGAGCATGCACTAAATATCGACCCTCTCACAATGCTGCACTGCCTTAATATAGGCCCTCTGGCAGGGCGGCTCCCTTTCAGTACACACCTTCCAACAGCACAGCACTCTCCCATCATTGACCCTCTGACAGTGCAGTACTCTCTTAATACTGAATGTGTCACACTGCTCTACACTGTTGGAAGGTCAATACTAAGAGTGTGCTGCACTGTTAGACAGTCAATGATGAGCTAGTGATGCATGTGCGACATTCCCTCAATTCTTATCCCATTACAATGAGGCACTGCATTAGTATGGCCCTCTGACAAAGTAGCACAGCTTTAGAACTGACCCATTGATCATGAAGCTTTCCCTCAGTACTGGACCTCAGAGTGCTCCTCAGCCACAACACTGACTCTCTAATCCTGCAATACTGTCTCAATTCTGACCTCAGTCCTGACCCTGTTACATTGACATTGCAGTTCTTCCTTACCATGGACACTCTGGCCATGGGACACCACTGTTGGCCCTGTCGCAGTGCAGAATTCACTGACACTCACCCTCTCCCATACCTTCAATACTGAATGTCTGATAGGACTGCGGGCAGCTGACTCTGACAGCGCAGCATTCTCTCAGTATCGACCCTCTGACAGTAATTAGGGGACTGCTGCATTGTCAGAGAGTCAGGACTGAGGAAGAGCTGCACTGTCAGAGGGCAAATATTAATGGAGTTGTGCACTGTCACAAATTCAATATTAACAGAGGGCTGCACTGTCAGAGAATCAATGATGACGGGGCAGTGCGTTGTGAAAAGACCTGTAATAAAAGGCATGCGGCCTGTCAGAGGGACTAAACGGAGAGCTTCACTGTGAGAGGGCCAACATTAGTAAATGCTCCAGTCTCAGAGGGTCAATGTGATGGGAGAACATCTCTCTGACATTATCTTGTTGGCGGGTCAGCGCTGACGTAGTGCTGCACCGACCGAGGGGTCGGAGAAAGGGAGTGATGCACGACCAGGTGATCAGGGAGTGCTGAAGTGAGGGGGTCGTCAGCGATAAGTGGGTGAGCTCTGAGGGAGTGCAGCACAGTGTGGGGTCAGCACTGCGGGAGTGCTGTTCTGAGGGGGATCAGGACTGAAGGGGGTCAGCACTGAAGCAGGTCAGCGTTGAGGGAGTGATGCACTGAGGGGTTCAGAATAAAGGGTATGCTACACTGAATGGGTCAGAAATGAGAGGGGGGTCAGCACTGAGGGAGAGCGGCACTTGAAGATGTTCAATATTAGTGTGTCCTGCACTGTGAAAGGGTCAGTATGAAGGCAGCACTGCAATATCAGAGAGGCAATGATGAGTGTGTGCTGCACTGCTGAAGGGTTAAATTTGAAGTGGTGTCCCACGGCCAGAGTGTCAATGGTAAGGGAGCATGGCATTCTCACAGTGTTATTGCTGAGAGAACACCAGTATGACGGAGGGTTAATACTGTGGCAGAGATGCACCGTCAGAGAATCAGTCATCAGAGAGTACGCAGTGTTGGAGGGTCAGTACTGAGGGAGTGTTTCACAATCAGAGCGTCAGTTGTCTGGCAGTGCTGGAAAAGCTCAGCAGGTCTGGCAGCATCTGTGGAGGCAAAAACAGAGCTAACATTTCGGGTCCAGTGACCCTTCCTCAGAACTGTTCTGAGGAAGATCCCCAGTTCTGAGGAAGGGTCAATGGACTCGAAACGTTGAATCTGTTTTCTCCTGCACAGATGCTGCCAGGCCTGCTGAGATTTTCCGGCAACTTTCTTTTTGTTCCCGACTTGCAGCATCCGCAGTTCTTTTGTTTTTTATGTCTGGCAGTGCTTGTTTGCTTGTGACCTTCTGAAAGCACAGCAAACCCATAATCTTGGCCCTGTGACAGTCCAGCACTCCCTCAGTCCTGATCCTCCAACAATGGAGCATTCCTTCAATACTGACCAGCAGCGCAGCACTTTATTTCCGAGAGTAGTCTGAAAGAAACTACCTTTGCTTACCGAGAGAGACAGGGAGAGCAAGTGCGTATTCTGTAGGTGACTCAGGATGTATTGACTTAACAAGTCAAACAGTATTTCAGATTAGTTTATAATTAAAGATTATTCTAACTGTCTTCCTGGAAAAGTACAGTCCCTACAACATGGGGCTGATACTAATACACTCACTCAGAAGTGACCCTCCAGCAAAGCAGCCCTGCCTCAGAACTGACCCTGTGACAATGAGCTACTCCATCAGCAGTGAATCTGTAATCACGTGGCACTCCCTCAATTCTGAAAACATTACACTGAGGCACTCCTACAAAGGCCTCTGCGTTTTAGGGATTATTTACAGTGATCCCTGTGTTTTACAGGTTATTGAAAGGGGTCACTGTTTTCGGGTTTATTTTCACCCTCCAATCTTGCAGCACTCCCTCAATTCAGGCGTGTAGCAGTAATGTCTCCAGACTGAATCTCGAAAAGTGTTGCAAACCCTCAATTCTGATCTGCTCAAAATGAGCCACTGACTGAGTATTGGCCTTCTGACAAAAAGTCACTTATTCAGAACTGGCCTTCTGACAATGTGACACTCGTCCACATCTGACCCTCCAGCAATGAGGTACTGCCTCAGAACTGATCCGCTGACAGTAAAGCACTGCCCCCTCAGTTCTGACCCTCTGACAGAGCTGCAATACTTCAGGACTGAACTTCTAATCATCTTGTACTCCATCAACTCTGAATCCAATGCACTGAGCTACTGACTCAGCATTTACAGTCTGCTCCTAATACACCCTCAGAATTGACCCTAAGGCAATGTGACCCTGCCTCAGAACTAACTCTGTGACAATGAGGCACTTACTCAGCGCTGAATCTCTAATTGTGTAGCCCTCCCTCAGTTTTTAGGCACTCCTTCCAGACTGGCACACTCTCAAGGCTGATCCTGCAGCAATGAGGAATTGCCTTACAACACAGCCACGAACAACAAGGCCCTCTTTAGGACAGTGTCTGATAACGAGGCACTCACTTGGTTCTGAGCCTCTGACAATGAAGCACTTGCTCAAGTCTGACCACATTAAAATGAGGCACCCTCAAACTGATCTGAAACACCTCAGTTTCGACCTTCTGATGGCTCTGAAATGCCTCAGTTTATATCCTCTGACCGGTCTTTTAATTCTGACACAATTACAGTGAAGGTCAGCCTCCGTGCTGATACTCAGAGTACATCACTCCCTCTGACAGTGTTGCACACCCTGAGCATCACTGACAGTTTCAGCGTTCCCTTAATATGGACCAACTCACAATGCAGCACTCCCCTGACATTATTATTTATACTGACGATCTGACAGTACAGCCCACCTCATTGCTGACCCTCCGACAGCGCAGCATTCCCTCATTACTCACCCTTTGATACTGTAGCCCACCTTTGGTAATGACACTCTGACAGTGTCACACTCCCTTACGATCGGCCCTTCAACAGTGCAGCACTCCCTCAATGATGACACCGTAACGATGCAGGATTCCCTCAGTCCTGGCTCTGCAACAGTCAAGCATTCAATCAACACTGACCCTCTGTTAGTGCAGTATACCCCTAATATTGATCCTGTGACAGTGCAGCACTCCCTTAATATTGGCCTTCCGACAGAGTGGCACTTTCTTGACGAAGACACTCTGACAATACAGTTTTCCCTCATTGCTGATCCTCTGGCAGTGCAGCATTCTGTCATCATTGGCACCTTGCCAGTGGAGCTACATGCTTCTTATTGACCCTCCACAGTGCAGCACTGCCTCTCTACTGACTCTACAACATTAATATTGATCCCCGAACGGGAGGTTCTCTTTCATACCCACCCCAACAAAGAGAAGCCCTCCCTCATCTTGAACCCTCTGACAGTGCAGCACTCCCTTAATATTAACCCGCTGCCAGTGTGGCACTCCGTTACAGTGCAGAACTCCAACAAAGTGATCATCTGAGTGTCGCGCACACACTCAATATTGACCCTCCAACAGCGTAGCCCTCCCTCAGAACTGACCGTCTGACATCCATACACTGATAGTGTCGCAATTCTGTAATGTCGACCCCCACTGACGCAGCAGAACTCTCTCAATATTGGCCTTCGGACAGTGCTGCGCTACTGATCCTTCGGCGGTGCCTCTTGATATCAATCCTCTGACATTATAGCACTCCCTCAGTACTAACTCTCTGAACGTGCAGCACTGTCTCAGGTCTGATTCTGCGCTATTTCAGCACTCCCACGTCATTAACCCTCTGACAGCGCAGCACTCCCTTTATATTATATTATATTTATCAACCCTCCAACAGTGCACTATTTCCTTAATATTGGACCTCTGATTGGACAAGCTGACAGCATCTCATGTTCTTTATCGACAGAGAGTCAGTTCTGTGGTAGTACCTCATTGTAATGGATCAGAGTGGGTCTAATCAGTCCAACCCCAAACCTAACCGCGGCTTCAGGCCTAAGCCTAGCCTCAGGCCTAACACTCACCCTCAACCTCAGCAGAAGCCTCAGCCCCAAACCGAAATGTGGTCTGAGCTCTAACCCTAACCATAGACTCAGCCCTAAGCCTAACCTCAGCCTTAACCCAAAACCTCTCCCGAGCCCGACCCCGAACTCCAAACTTAACCTCATTAGTCACCCTAACACAAGTCTCATCCCTCACCCTAACTCTACCCTCATCCAAAACCTCGTTCAATCCTCACACCTAACCCCTAGCCTTGGTCCTAACCCAAACCCTAACCCTCGCCACCCTCTCACGCTAACCCTCATTGTTAATTAGTGAGTACTGAGGTATAGCAGCACTGTCAGAGCATCAGAATAGTGGGAGTGAACTATTGTCAGACTGTCGATACTGAGGCAGTGTCTCATTATAGAAGGGTCAGAATTGAAGCAGTGCCACACTAACAGAGACTCAGTACTGAGGTACTGCAACAGTGTCATAGAATCTGAACTGTGGGCGTGCATTATTGTCAGAGGGTCATGATCTGAGGCAGTGTCTCCTTGTGAGAGGGTCAGTACTGACAGAGAGCCTTCCTTGCCTGATGGTCAGTACTGAGGCACTGCTTCTTTGTCAGGGGGTCTGGAGGGATCGTGTCTCATTGTTGGTCAGTCCAGTGTGAGGCAGTAGCTCATTGGTGGAGGGTCAGTCCTCAGGGTGGGCGGATGATGTGGAGGTGCTGGTGTTGGACTTGGGCGGACAAGGCTGAGTATTGACACTCTGCTACAAATGCACTCTCTAGTTCTGACCCTCTGATAAAGGCAAACTCCCTAATTGCTGACACTCTGCCAAGTAGGCACTGGCTCAAACAGACCCTCTGACAATAGGCCACTGACCCTCTGATAGAGCTGCAGTACCTCAGTGAGGCAGTGGCACTCCTTGAATTCTGATCCCATTACAATCAGGCACTGCGTCAGTACTGACGCTCTGCCAAAGAGGTACTGCCTGAAAACTGATCCAATGACAATGAGGCACTCCATCAGGACTTACCTCTGACAGTGCTAGATTACCTCTGTACTGACCTTCTAAAACGGGTGGCACTCCTTCAATTCTGACCCCCTTACAACATAGCCCTGCTGCAGTGCCGACCCTCTGACAACAAGGCATTCTCTGAAGCCTGATCCCCTCAAGATGAGGTCATACTTCAGTATTAACACTGACAAAGAGTCACTTCCTCTATATTGACCCTCTCATCGTGCGGCACACCCTCAGTTCTGATCTTACGACAATGGGGCACTTTTGACCAGCTGACAATGGTGCTCTCCCTCAGTTCTAACACCTCCACAGTTCTGCACTACCTCTGTACTGACTCTCAGTACTGACCCTATTCTGATCCATTCCAATGAGGCGCTGCCTCACTTGTGGCTGTATAACAATGATGCACTCCATCGATTCTGCGCCGCACACAGTGCTGTAATACTTCCAGACTGCCCTGTAATTGTGTGGCACTCCCTTAATTTTGACCCCCTTACACTGAGGCTGTGCCTCAGTATTCACCTCTGAAAATAATGCACTCCTACAGATCTGGCCCTCTGATGCTACTGCAATAACTTAGTTTTTATCGGCTCGTCACGTGATTAGCTTCAATGCTGATGCCATTACACGGAGGCAGTTTCTCAGAACTGACCTTCTAACAATGGCACTCCCTTCGGACTGTCAGATACAGCCACACTACCTCCGTTTTGACCCTCTCATCACGTGGCAGTCCCTCAATTCTGAACTCCTCACAATGAGTCGCTAACTCAGTACTGATCCTCTGACAAAGAGGCACTCCCTTAGGGCTGATCTTGCACCAATCAGATACTGCCTCACACCAAACCCTCTCGAATAATGAGGCACTGCTTCAGTACAGACCCTCTGACAAAGACGCACTGCCTCAGAACTGACTCTCCAGCTATGGCGACCGGCCACAAAACGGACCTGCTGACAATGAGGCACTTCCTACCATCTCGAATCATGTGGCATATCTCTAATCCTGTGGCCCTCTCTCAGTTCTGTCGCCATTGCATTGAGGCAATCCCTCTTCGTTGATCCTCTGAACTCCCTCAAGACTGACCATCCACCGTTGATGCACTACCTCAGATCTGACCCACCGACAGTCCTACAATCTGTCACCATTCCATGTAGCATTCCAGCAATTCTGACCCCATTTCAATGAGATGCTGTTTCAGATGGTCACTCTGAAAACAAAGCGCATTCTCAGGACTAAATCTCTGAAACTAAAGCACTTCCTCAGTACTAACTCTCTGGCAGGCAAGTATTGGGGGTTAGGTTAGGGCTGAGGTTAGACTTGGAGCTTAGGCGAGGGTTGGGGTTGAGGCTAAGCGTTAATTGGGGCTGTGTGTTACGGTTCATTTTAGGGCTGAGGCCATAGCTAGTGGTAGGACTGAGGCTCGATGTTCGGTCTGAGGATCAGCATTAGGGCTGAGGGTAGGGAGGGTTTACGCTGAGGATCGGGTTAGGGTTAGGGTTAGGGTTAATGCTGAGGTGAGGGCTAGCCTGAGGCGAGCGTTTGTATGGGTTTAGGGCTGAGGCTGGGTTTAGAGTCAGGGTTCGGGCAAAGAGACGCTGCCTCAGAACTGACCTGCTGACAATTAGCCAGTACCTTAGGTACTGATGAGCTAATAAAAAGGCCCGCTCTCAGCACTGACACTGCAGCAATGAAGTCTTGCCTCACAACTAATTCACAAAGGGGTCATAATTGAGCAAGTGCCGAATGATGAAAGGGTGCGGACTGAGGTGTTGCACAACTGCCAGAGGGTCAGAACTGAGGTATTGCGTCATTATCAGATGGTCAATACTGCAGCAGTGGCCCACTGTAATAGGGTCAGAAAGGTCAAACTGAGGTCTTGCAAGATAGGGTCAGAACTGTTGGTGTGATTCATTATCAGAGGGTAGGCACTGAGGCATTGAAGCATTGACAGAGGGTCAACACACTGTCTGTATTGAACATGTGGCAATAATGTTCTGACTCCATAACATCAAGGCACTGCCTCAAAACTGACCCTTAATACTGACCCTCGCACAGTGCTGCATTGCCTCAGTCGTGATGCTGCATTCGTGTGGTACTAGCAGTTCCAACCCCATGAATAGGATGGGCTCAAGGGTAACATTTCTTGATATTTGAGAAATGGTTGACTTTGAATGAGTCCTGTCAGCATTCCTGTTTTACAGTTAATTTTATTTCTGTAACTGGTTTTTTTCTTTGCCAAGTCGTTTGTTACACCGGAGCAGAGGGAGCATTTTGTTCCTCGGCACTGGACGTCATCTCGGAATGAGACCGCGAACGGTGCCAGGAACAACCTCAGCCTCCAGGCCAGCCATTGATCGAGGGGTCCATCACGGCCACAAGAACATGAGGCTTATTCTTTTTTACTCTCTACTTGTTATTCTTTTTAATTACTCTTTCTCCATCTTTTATTTCCTCAATAAATGTTCATCTTTCAGAAAATTGGCAAGCATTCCTTTAACTGCACTTGATAGAATCACAAAAGAACCACTTTGATGCACGCTGTCATCAAAAACACACCATTATTGTGAGGCACTGCCTCAGCATTGATCCTCTGACAATATCGCACTCCCACAGATTTGACCCTTTGACAACGAAGCAAGGCCTCAGTATTGAAGCTCTGACAATGCTTCAATCCCTCAGTTCTGACCATCTGACAAGGAGGCACCTTTATTTCTGACCCTCTCACAGTAGCAATATCTCAGGACTGACCTTCTATTTGTATGGCATTGCCTCACCTTAGAATGAGGCGCTGCCTCAGTCTTGACCTTCTGACAATAATGCACTCCCACAGTTCGGACCCACTCATATTGCTGCATCTCCTCAACGCTGACACTAAAAATGTGTGGCAGATCTTTAGTGCTGATCCTTTTACAAGGAACCATTGTCTCAGTTTTGACCATCTGACAATGATGAACTCTCACAGGGGTCAGGACTGAACCCCTGTCAATGAGGCACTTCTTCAGTGCCCGCACTCATTATTCGCCTTCTGACAAAGCTTCAATACCTCAGTACTGATCCTCTCACAGGGCCGATCTTCTGTCAAATCTAGAGAATTAATACAGAGGAAGTGTCTCTTATTAGAGGGTCTGCCTGAACTCTTGGTTGAAGTGTTCAATAAATTGCTACAACCTGAAAGAAGTAATTCTTCCCTGAATTAATAGGCAACCAATTTGAAAATGTGGCCTCTGGTCGTAAAATCTTTCACAAATGGGAGTAATCTCTACGGATATACACTATCAAGCCTCTTAAGAATCTTAAATGTCGAAAAAATAAGTTTTTTTTCAATCTTATAAACTCCAATGAATGTAGCCCAACTTTCCTAAGCACAGCAATCTCCTCTGCCATTTCCGAAATCAACCCAGACAACATGAGGTGTTCGGCCTCCGCAGCACTCGCTCTGTGGCCGTACATGACTTGTAAGTTACCATCCTGCTGCTACGACTCTACTTCTATTTACGATGCAGTCCTCCGTCCATCCGAATATACTACCCTTGAACACACGGGCTCTTTTCTTTTGAGACACCTTATGAGCTGTACCTTATCAAATGCTTTGTTGAAATCTCAATGTACTACATCAACTGGTGGTCCTTCGTCAGTAATGTTTGTTTCCTTCTCAAAGCACTGTAGCAAGTTTGTCAAGTATTATTTCCCCGTTATGAAAGGATGTTAACTCTGTAGGATGTTATAGCACACTCAGTACCCTGTTATTTCATCTTTCATTGCCGGCATGAACATCTACCCAGGTTGACCTAAATTGGCAATACTTGCTTACTATTTTGTCAAAGTATCTTTGTAATAATGGTGTTATGTTCACAATCTTTCAATCCTCTGAGAATTTTCCACAATCTAAGGATTCTTGGAAGATTATCATCAGTGCCTCCATTGTAGCTGTCGCTGCATTGTTCAACATGAGAGGATACAACTCATCATACCCCTTGGATATTTTCTGTACTGATTGGAGTTATGTTTGGAATTCTGTGCAGTGACATTCACTGTTAACAGTTTGCTAAATACTACCAGGAACAGAAATTGTGATCCAGCTGCAACTAAACTAAAGCTTTCAGCACACAAGGAAGTGTTTCAATTCAATATGAACCTCTTCACTCCTGAAAAGGGCAATACGATTTGCCTCAGTCCATAAATGTTCTTTCTCCAACATCCTGAGATGCATTATCCGTATTTCTTCAAATTTACCACAGAATCGGTTTCACTCACCCTTTCAGCAATACGCATGACAACAAATTGGCATTTTTAGTCCCCCTGTAGCCTCCGTTGCACACGTGCATTGTTAGATGATTATTTATTTGTGTGCCTGCTTTTTTGCTCGAATGGAGAAAGGTAAATTTCTGTTCTTTTGTCATCAGAACTATTGCCTCCTCACTCTCATCTTCCTTGTTTTATCCTGTGCTGGAATATTTAATTTGTTGACATATCTGAAATATGTTGTTGAATGGATCGGGTTTTGTAACATTGCATTCCCCACAGACCATCTACCGATGCTGTTGCTTGTTCTAACAGTTATTATCTCGCAGAATGGACAATGCAGTTTGAAAGCAATGGAACGTTATCGTTGAAGAAGTTGATGCATAAATTGCTGCGATCTTCTAAACTACAAGCTCACCTTCAATTCTTTCTCGGTCAGAGCATTATGCCGGCGCAAATGAATCGTGTTCTCAATGGGACTTCCAAAACCATGGAATTGAATTTGCACATTGATTTCTTCTTCCCTCTTCAGAAATGCAAAGTAGTATCGTGATGAAGCTTCCAAGGCGATGATTGTGTCCTTCCATGAACGGAAAAGTGACTTTTCGATTCATGGAAATATTTCACTACTTCTATAGACATGAAAGGCAAACATTCTCCCTGCATATGACCCAGTCTCATTTTATCGTATCTTTCTGATTTTACACGCCATGGGATAATCATTGCAGTGTAACAGAAATGTTGATCATGGAAATTTATCATTGTTTTCATAAATAATGGCACATTTTCAACATCTTGCAATTGTATGAAGGCTCAGTCTCATCACACCTCGCCTGCTGCACAAAGACATTCTTACACTGCTTTCAATGTTAGGGCTCAAACAAAACACAATCATGACACAAATGCACCAACACACCACTTTCAACAGGATCTGATATCCTTGCCAGGCACTGGAGGGGTTGCGGAGACTGGTGAGTGGATAAAGTCATTCCTCTGTTCAAGCAGGAAAACAGGGACTTTCCAGGAAACTACAGACTGGTGAGTGTCTCATGTCTCAAAGGTATGGGCTAATAAGGGACAGCCAGCATGGCATTATGCGGGGCAGGTTATGTCTGACCAAGTCAGTTGAAGTTTTCAAGGAGATGACAAGGGTGATCAATTAGGGTAGAACAGTTGATAACATATCCATGGATTTTACGAAGGTTTTCAACAAGGTCCCTCATGGTATGCTCATCCAGAAGATTAAGATCCATGAGATCCATGGTGACTTGGCCTGCCCATATAAGGCAGACGGTAGCAGTGGAAGGCTAACAAAGTTAACACAGTGTAGGGCTGGAGGAACACAGCAGGCCAGGCAGCATCAACAATGTCAGCTTTCCTGTTCCTCTGATGCTGCCTGACCTGCTGCGTTCCTCCAGCTCCACACTTGGTTAACTCTGATTCCAGCATCTACAGTTCTTGCCGTCTCAGTGGTGGAAAGCTGTTTTTCTGGCTGCAGCTCAGTGACGAGTGGTGTTCCGCATCGATGTGACTTCTGCTGTTTGTGATATATGTAAATGACTTGGTTGCAAATGTAGATGGGGGATTACTAAGTTTGTAGATGATATAAGGACCAGTGGACTTGTGGACAGCATGGAAGGTTGTCAAAGGACACAGCAAGATACAGACCAATTGCAAACACGAGCGGAGAAATGGCCGATGGAATTTAATCTGGGCAGGCATGAGGTGTTGCATTTTAGGAGACCAAGTGTTAAGGAAAGGGATACACAGTTAATGGCAGGACCTCAAACAGCAGTGATGTCCAGAGGGATCTTGGGGTCCTAGACCATAACTCCCTGACAGTAGCCACACAAGTAGATAGGGTGGTCAAGAAGGCATATCGCATGCTTGCCTTTATGCTTCGGGGAACTCAGTGCAAGAGTCAGGATGTCACATTGCAGCTTTATAAGACTTTGGTGAGACCACACAGAGTATTGCATTCAATTCTGGCCGCCACATTACACTAAGGATGTGCAGGCTTTGGACAGGGTGCAGAAGAGATTTACCAGCATGCTGACTGGAATAGAGGGTATGAACGAGAGGGAGGAGCTGGAAAAAACTCTTCGTTTTCTCTGGGGCAGTAGAAGCTGAGGGCAGGCTTGATAGAAGTCTATAAAATTAGGAGATACATAAATACAGCTAATGGTCAGAAAGTTTCTCCCCCGGAATTGAAGTGTCCACTATTAGGGGGCATGCATTTAAGCTGAGAGGGGGGAAGTTCAAAAGAGATGTGAGGGGCAAATATTTCACACTGAGCATGTTAAAAGTGTGGAATACATTGCCTGGGGTGGTAGTGGATGCAGATACGATGAAAGCATTTGAAAGGGACTTTTAGTTAAGTGCACGAATATGCAAGGAATGGAGGACTATGGATCAAGGACAGGCAGAAGGGATTATTTCATTTGTTGTCATGTTGCCCCAACGGGCACATTCCTGTTGCTGTCGTGTTCCAAGTTTTATGCTCACCTGTGCCATGATTGCAAAAAGTAGGATTGGGAAGAATTTTTGAGAAGCGTTTGTGAACATTATTTCATGTAAGGACAAACGGGATAAGGATTAGGTGATACAGTACAATCAGATCTTGGAGACAATGATGAATCATAGGGACCTCACAAGCACCAATGATCAGAGGGATCTCAGGATCTTGATGTGTATGCCTGTTGATGCCCCAATGTAACGGACCAGGTCGTTGAAGTGGTTTGAAAGGCAGATTGGATACTTGTCTTTATTAGAATTAATATTAAGTGGTAGAGTTTCAGAATAGGCAGGGTATGTACAACACTGTTGGACGTAACCAACATTAAGTCAACAATGAGAAAATACAGTGAGACTTGGACAACGATCAGGCTTGGCCTGATAAAGGATAAGTTACATTTGCACCAGACAAGTGCTCAGCAGCAATCAGCTCCAACAAGAGAGACTATGACCATATCAAAAAAACTCCATGTCCTTACCCTCACATCATCGTTACATTTTTTTTTAAATGTGCAAGTGCTATCCAAGCCATGCAAGGCTATGGACCAGGTGTTGGAAATGAGGTCAGAACAATTCAGCGCTTGTCCTTGACTGTTAGAATCTGTCAGCTTAAGAATGTATTTCTCCTGTATTGTAGACTACTGAGGTGCTTGGCTATCCACTAAACCAAGGTTAACACTGATCTAAAACTAAACTGGGTCAGTTATATAATCAGCAGTAGCCAGGTCCATAGTACAAACCACCCTGCTGTGGGACAGAGTAAGGAAAATCCAAGTGAGCGAGTGTGGTTGGAGACTCATTCGTTCGGGGCACAGATTCTGTCGCCACATTTGAGACACCAGGGCTGTGTGTTGCTTCCCTGGTGCCAAGGTCAAGGACATCTCTGAGTGGTTGCAACAAATTCTTAAAGGGGAGGGTGAGCAGCCAGAGGCCACGGGGCACGTTGGTACCAATGACATAGGCAGAAAGAGGGATGACATCCTGCGGACTATGTGCAAGGAGTTAGCAAAGAAGCTGAAAGGCAGGTCCGAGAGGGTAATAATTTATGGGTTGCCATGAGTGCCACATGTTAGTGAGCTAAGTCATAGAAAGATAGGTGAGATGAATGCATGGTTAAGGAGCTGGCACAGGGGGCAGGGTTTCCGGTTCATGGATCATTGGGACCGTATCTGAGCAAGGGGTGACCTGTGCAAGAGGAATGGGAGGCAAGATGCTGTGAGCGGGTCAGGACAGAGGGGACAAGTCGTTGTGAGCGGGTTACGACGGAGGGAACAAGTGCCTGTGAGCAGGTCAGGAAGGAGGGGAAAGTCGCTGTGAGCAGGTCAGGGCTGCAGGGGCAAGTCGGTGTGAGCGGATCAGGACGGATGGGGCCAGTGCCTGTGAGAGGGTCAGGACTGAGGGGGCAAGTCGCTGTGAGCGGGTCAGGACTGTGGGGGCAACTCGCTGTGAGCGGGTCAGGGCTGCGGGGGCAAGTCGCTGTCAGCGGGACAGGTCTGCGGGGGCAAGTCGCTGTCAGCGGGTCAGGGATGCGGGGGCAAGTCGCTGTCAGCGGGTCAGGGATGCGGGGGCAAGTCGCTGTCAGCGGGTCAGGGCTGCGGGGGCAAGTCGCTGTGAGCGGGACAGGTGTGCAGGGGGCAAATCGCTGTGAGCGGGTCAGGGCTGCGGGGGACAGTCCCTGTGAGAGGATCAGGGCTGCGGGGGCCAGCCGCTGCGAGCGGGTCAGGGCTGCGGGGGCCAGTAGCTGTGAGCAGGTCAGGGCTGCGGGGGCCAGTCCCTGTGAGCGGGTCAGGGCTGCAGGGGGCCAGCCGCTGTGAGCGCGACAGGACTGCAGGGGGCAAATCGCTGTGAGCGCGACAGGACTGGAGGGGGCAAATCGCTGTGAGCGGATCAGGGCTGCGACGGGCCAGTCCCTGTGAGCGGGTCAGGGCAGCGGGTGCCAGTCCCCGTGAGCGGGTCAGGACTGCGGGCAGGCAAGTCGCAGTGAGCGGGTCAGGTCAACAGGGGGCAAGTCGCAGTGAGCGGGTCAGGGCTGCGGGGGCCAGTCCCTGTCAGCGGGACAGGACTGCAAGGGGCAAATGCCTGTCAGCGGGACAGGACTGAGGGGGCCAATCCCTGTGAGCGGGACAGGACTGCGGGGGGCAAGTCGCAGTGAGCGGGTCAGGACTGCGGGGGCCAGTACCTGTCAGCGGGACAGGACTGCGGGGGGCAAGTCGCAGTGAGCGGGTCAGTGCTGCGGGGGCAATTTCCTGTCAGCGGGACAGGACTGGAGGGGGCAAATCGCAGTGAGCGTGTCAGGGCTGCAGGAGGCAAATCGCAGTGAGCGGGTCAGGGCTGCAGGGGGCAAATAGCAGTGAGCGGGTCAGGACTGCAGGGGGCAAATCGCAGTGAGCGGGTCAGGGCTGCAGAGGGCAAATCGCAGTGAGCGGGTCAGGGCTGCAGGGGGCAAATTGCAGTGAGCGGGTCAGGGCTGCAGGGGGCAAATCGCACTGAGTGGGTCAGGGCTGCGGGGGCAATTCCCTGTCAGCGGGACAGACCTGCAGGGGGCAAATAGCAGTGAGCGGGTCTGGACTGCAGGGGGCAAATCGCAGTGAGCGGTTCAGGGCTGCGGGGGCAAGTCCCTGTCTGCGGGACAGGGATGCGGGGGGAAACACGCAGTGAGCGGGCCAGGACTGCCAGGGGCAAATCGCAGTGAGCGGGTCAGGGCTGCAGGGGGCAAATCGCAGACAGCAGGTCAGGACTGCAGGAGGCAAATCGCAGTGAGCGGATCAAAGCTGCAGGGGGCAAATCACAGTGAGCGGGTCAGGGCTGCAGGGGGCAAACCGCAGTGAGCGGGTCAGGGCTGCAGGGAACACATCGCAGTGAGTGTGTCAGTGCTGCAGGGGGCAAATAGCAGTGAGCGGGTCAGGACTGCAGGAGGCAAATAGCAGTGAGCGGGTCAGAGCTGCAGGGGGCAAATCGCAATGAGGGGGTCAGAGGTGCAGGGGCAAATCCCTGTCAGCGGGACAGGACTGCAGGGGGCAAATCGCAGTGAGCAGGTCAGGGCTGCAGGGGAAAGTCCCTGTCAGCGGGACAGACCTGCAGGGGGCAAATCGCAGTGTGCGGGTCAGGGCTGCGGGGGTAGGTCCCTGTCAGCGGGACAGGATTGCACGGGACAAATCGCAGTGGGCGGGACAGGACTGTAGGGAGCAAATTGCAGTGAGCGGGTCAGGGCTGCAAGGGGCAAAGCGTAGTGAGCGGGTCAGGACTGCAGGGGGCAAATGGCAGTGAGCGGGTCAGGGCTGCAGGTGGCAAATCGCAGTGAGCGGGTCAGGGCTGCAGGGGGCAAATCGCAGTGAGCGGGTCAGGACTGCGGGGGCAAGTCCCTGTCAAAGGGACAGGACTGCAGGGGGCAAATCGCAGTGAGCGGATCAGGGCTGCAGGGGGCAAATCACAGAGTGCAGGTCAGGGCTGCGGGGGCGGGTCCCTGTCAGCGGCACAGGACTGGAGGGGGCAAATCGCAGTGAGCGGGTCAGGGCTTCGGTGGCAAGTCTCTGTCAGCGGGACAGTACTGTAGGGGGCACATCGCAGTGAGCGGTACAGTACTGCAGGGGGGGGAAATCGCAGTGAGCGGGACAGGGCTGCGGGGGCCAGTGCTTGTGAGCGAGTCAGGGCTGAGGGGGCCAGTCCCTGTCAGCGGGTCAGGACTGCAGGGGGCAAATCGCAGTGAGCGGGTCTGGGCTGCGGGGCCAAATCCCTGTCAGCGGGACAGGACTGTCGGGGGCAAATCGCAGTGAGCGGGTCAGGACTGCAGGGGGCAAATCACAGTGAGCGGGTCAGGGCTGCATGGGGCAAATGGGAGTGTGCCGGTTAGTGCTGCGGGTCAGGTCCCTGTCAGCGGGAAAGGACTGCAGGGGGCAAATCGCAGTGAGCGGGTCAGGACTGCAGGGGGCAACTCGCAGTGAGCGGGTCAGAGCTAGGGGGGCAATTCCCTGTCCGTGGGACAGGACTGTAGGGGGCAAATCGCAGTGAGCGGGACAGGACTGCAGGGGGCAAATCGCAGTGAGTGGGTCTGGACTGCAGGGGGCAAATCGCAGTGAGCGGGTCAGGGCTGCGGGGGCAAGTCCCTGTCTGCGGGACAGGGATGTGGGGGGAAAATCGCAGTGAGCGTGCCAGGACTGCCAGGGGTAAATCGCAGTGAGCGGGTCAGGGCTGCAGGGGGCAAATCGCAGAGAGCGGGTCAGGACTGCAGGGGGCAAATCGCAGTGAGCAGATCAAAGCTGCAGGGGGCAAATCGCAGTGAGCGGGTGAGTACTGCAGGGGGCAAGTCCCTGTCAGCGGGTCAGGACTGCAGGGGGCAATTCGCAGTGAGCGGGTCAGGATTGCAGGGGGCAAATCGCAGTGAGCGGGTCAGGGCTGCAGGGGGAAGTCCATTTCAGCGGGACAGGACTGCAGGGGGCAAATAGCAGTGAGTGGGTCAGGGCTGCGGGGGCAAGTTCCTGTCAGCGGGTCAGGACTGCAGGGGGCAAATCGCAGTGAGCGGGTCAGGGCTGCGGGGGGAAGTCCCTGTCTGCGGGACAGACCTGCAGGGGGCAAATCGCAGTGAGCGGGTCAGGACTGCGGGGGCAAATCGCAGTGAGTGGGTCAGGACTGCGGGGGCCAGTCCCTGTGAGCGGGTCAGGACAGCAGGGGCAATTGACTGAGAGCGGGTCAGGACGGAGGGGAAGGGGGGTTGGGGGTAGGAGGAGGGGGAGGACGGTGGGGGGTGGGGGGAGGAGCAGGAGGGGAGTTAGGGGGGTGAAGCAGGAGGGGGGTGGCGGGGGAGGAGCGGGGGGGGTGGAGGTGGAGGAGGACGAGTGGGGGGGTGTGAGGAATGTGGGGAGGTGGAGTTTGCGGGGAAGGAGGAGGGTTGGGGGGGAAGGTGGAGGGTTGTGGGGGAAGGAGGAGGGTTGTGGGGGAAGGAGGTGGGATGGGGGGCAAGGAGGGGGGTTGGGATGCAAGGAGGAGGGTTGGGGGCAAGGAGGAGGGTTGGGGGGAAGGAGGAGGGTTGGGGGGGAAGGAGGAGGGTTGGGGGGGAAGGAGGAGGGTTGGGGGGGAAGGAGGAGGGTTGGGGGGGGAAGGAGGAGGGTGGTGGGGGAGGACGAGGCTTGGGGGGGAACGACGAGGAGGGGGGTTGGGGGGAAGGAGGAGGGTGGGGTGGAAGGAGGGGGGTTGGGGGGAAGGAGGAGGGTGGGGTGGAAGGAGGAGGGTGGGGTGGAAGGAGGAGGGTTGGGGAGAGGAGGAGGAGGGGGGTTGGGGGAGGAGGAGGAGGAGGAGGGGGTTGTGGGAAGAGGTTGGGGGTTTGGGGGAGAGGAGAAGGGGTTCGGGGGGAGAGGAGGAGCAAGCGGCGGATGGGGGGAGTGGAGGAGGAAGCGGGTTGGGGGAGTGAGAGGGAAAGGATGAGGATGAGGAAGAGGGTGGTGGGGGGGCAGGAGGAGGAGGGTGGTGGGGGGGCAGGAGGAGGAGGGGGAGAGATAATGGGAACTGCAGATGCTGGAGATTCCACGTTAACAAAGTGTGGAGCTGGATGAACACAACAGGCCAAGCAGCATCTCAGGAGCACAAAAGCTGACGTTTCGGGCCTCGACCCTCTATCAGGGACGGGGATTGGGTGGGGGAACTGGAATAAATAGGGAGAGAGGGGGAGGCGGACCGAAGATGGAGAGAAAACAAGCTTCAAAATCTCCCCTCCCCCCACTGCGTCCCAAAACCAGCTCAGCTCGTCCCCTCCCCCCACTGCATTGCAAAACCAGCCCAGCCTGTCTCTGCTTCCCAAACCTGTTCTTCCTCTCACGCGTCCCTCTGTCCCACCTCAAACCACACCTCCATTTCCCACCTCTACCTCATCCTGCCTCCTTCAGCTGTCAATCTTCCCTGGACTGACCTATCCTCTCCTGATCGCCTCACCTATACTCTCCTCTCTACCTATCTTGTTTTCTCTCCATCTTCGGTCCGCCTTCCCCTCTCTCCCTATTTATTCCAGTTCCCTCTCCCCATCCCTGTCTCTGATGAAGGGTCTAGGCCCGAAACGTCAGCTTTTTGCTCCTGAGATGCTGCTTGGCCTGCTGTGTTCATCCAGCTCCACACTTCGTTAACGTGGATTCTCCAGCATCTGCAGTTCCCCTTATCTCTCCCCCTCCTCCTCGCCCCCCACCACCCTCATCCTCATCCTCCTCCTTTCCGTCTCCCTCCTCCTCCTCCTCCTCCACTCCCCCCACCCGCCTCCTCCTCCACTCCCCCCACCTGCCTCCTCCTCCTCCTCCACTGCCCCCACCTGCCTCCGCCCCCTCCTCCACCCCCAACCCCCCTCCTCCTCTCCCCCAAACACCCCTCCTCTCCTCTCCAAACCCCCGTCCTCGTCCCCCAACCCCCCTCCTCTTCCTCCTCCCGCAACCCTCCTCCTCCTCCTCTCCCCAACCCTCCTCCTCCCCCAACCCTCCTCCTTGCCCCCCAACCCTCCTCCTACTCCTTCCCCCCCACCCTCCTCCTACTCCTTCCCCCCGACCCTCCTCCTACTCCGTGATAACAAAGGAGGAGGAGGAGGAGGGTGGGGGGGGAAAAGGAAGAGGAGGGTGGGGGAGGAAAGGAAGAGGAGGGTGGGGGGGAAAGGAAGAGGAGGGTGGGGGGGGGAAAGGAGGAGGAGGGTGGGGGGAAAGTAGGAGGAGGGTGGGGGGAAAGTCGGAGGAGGGTGGGGGGGGGAAGAGGAGGAGGGGGGGGAAGAGGAGGAGGGGGGGAAGAGGAGGAGGGTGGGGGGGGAAGAGGAGGAGGGTGGGGGGGGAAGAGGAGGAGGGTCGGGGGGAGGAGGAGGAGGAGGGTGGCGGGGGAAGGAGGAGGAGGAGGGTGGGGGGGTGGAAGGAGGAGGAGGAGGAGGAGGAGGGTAGGGTTGGAAGGAGGAGGAGGGTGTGGGCAAAGGACGTGGTGGAGGAGGAGGGTGGGGGAGCCGCGAGCCGGACAGGGCTGCGGGGGCAAATCGCCGCGAGCCGGACAGGGCTGCGGGGACCAGTCCCCACGTGCGGGTCAGGGCTGCGGGGCAAATCGCCGCGAGCGGGACAGGGCTGCGGGGGCAGGTCCCTGTGAGCCTCTCAGAAATGCGGGGCAAGTTGATCCGGTGAATTCAAATATGAAATTACACGAAGGACAGCAATGAATTTAAAGCATCAAGAGGAAAGGGATTTGGAATCGAGCATTCGTTCATGGGGATGGTGCAGCGCTTGGAATATTGCCTTCAGTTCTGGTCGCTTCATTACAGGGAGGATGTGGAAGCTTTAGAGAGGGTGTAGAGGAGATTTAGCAGGATGCTGCATGGAATGGACGGCAGGTCTTATGAGGAAGGGTTGAGGGGGCGAGGACTTTTTTCATTGGAGCAAAGAAGAATGAGAGGTGACTTGAGAGAGGTATACAAGATGATGAGAGGCATAGCTGGAGTGGATGGTCACAGATTTTTTCCCAGAGCAGAAGTGACTATTACGAGGGGGAGAAATTTTAAGGTGACTGGAGGAAGGAATAGGGGAGATGTCAGAGCTAAGTTCTTTACACAGAGAGTGGCGGGTGTGTGGAATGCGCTGCTGGCAGTGGTAATGGAGTCAGATACATTTAGAGACTTTTAAGCGACTCTTGGATAGGCACATGAGGACAGTAAAACGAAGGGTATGCAGGGTAGTTCGATCTTAATGGGATAATAGGTCGGCACAACATCGTGGGCCGAAGGGCCTGTACTGTTCTTTGTTGTCTGTTCAGCCAAAGGTTCTTTTCTTTTGAGGAGAGGGTAATTGATTGTACTTTTTAAAGACAGAACTGGAGGACAGAGAAAGATATCAAGGAAGGTTGCGCGTTAGTGACAGTATCAACAAGTCCTCAGCAGATGTACTCTCTGAGTAACTACACTGTTTTGAAGGCAAGAGGACCAATGATGTCAGTTAAGCCCCCCTTGTTTTTGTATTGTGTACTTCTGACATATGCGCAAATGGACAACCTCACTCTCCTGCAAAGCTGCAGAATGAATAATGCTGCAATATTTGTCAACTCCCAAATGGGCATTGATACATCAGTAAATCTCACATCGATAAACTTACGTCTCAAGGTTCTCGCCTTCTAGAACTGTTTGTACTGGTAAATAACCCAAGTGAGAATGTTTGGCCAAGTATTTCTTTGATCTGAACTTATTTTTCAGCACCTTGGTGAAATCACGCACATCTTCACCTGATGTTGTCTAAAAATAGAACATAGAACAGTACAGCACAGAACAGGCCCTTCAGCCCACAATGTTGTGCCGACCATTGATCCTCATGTATGCACCCTCAAATTTCTGTGACCATATGCATGTCCAGCAGTCTCTTAAATGACCCCAATGACCTTGCTTCCACAACTGCTGCTGGCAACGCATTCCATGCTCTCACAACTCTCTGCGTAAAGAACCTGCCTCTGACATCCCCTCTATACTTTCCACCAACCAGCTTAAAACTATGACCCCTCGTGCTAGCCATTTCTGCCCTGGGAAATAGTCTCTGGCTATCAACTCTATCTATGCCTCTCATTATCTTGTATACCTCAATTAGGTCCCCTCTCCTCCTCCTTTTCTCCAATGAAAAGAGACCGAGCTCAGTCAACCTCTCTTCATAAGATAAGCCCTCCAGTCCAGGCAGCATCCTGGTAAACCTCCTCTGAACCCTCTCCAAAGCATCCACATCTTTCCTATAATAGGGCGCCCAGAACTGGACACAGTATTCCAAGTGCGGTCTAACCAAAGTTTTATAGAAAATGTAAAATAAATCAAATTCAGTTAAGAATTAATAATGAACCAATCTACTCAACTCACTCTATAATCCATGCTATCCCTGCTAAATGTCTTTGAGGACGTAAAATTAAAGAGTCTGCAATTCTGAGGGATAAAGTCGCTATCTTTCTGTAAGATTATGATAAAGGTTAGATATGTCTGAATGTGAGTTTCGAACAATTAAGCTTGAGTTTCATAGAGTCATACAGCATGAAAAAAGATCCTTTGGTCCAACCAGTCTATGCTGATCACAATCCCGAACTGAACTAGTTCCACCTGCCTGTGCTTGGCCCATATCTCTCCAAACATTTCTATCATCTTTCTATTTTCTGGCTACAACATCACCTGAACAGAATTCTCCATCTTGTGGTCAAATACTAAAACTATACAATTAAGTAATTCAAATGATACACAGATCCAGGATTCACATTAGTGGCCTTTCTGGTTGAATTGCTAATTATTTTAACAATAGTGCATTTTTTTGTCCAATTATGCCATGTATAATTACTGATCCAAAATTCATCTCATTGGGTTTCATTTTTTTGGTTTTGTGTATTGAGTCAAAGATGAGATCAATACATTGGTGAGAAATTATCTTGGTTTGGAGATTCAAAGTCACTATAGTCCCAGACGGGACCACAGGTCTGCTCTCACAGTAGAGAGAGATAACTGGAGGTGGTTTAAATTGAAGGTTGCCACACCTCAGATGAGGAGACAGGTTGAGAAGGAGACTTCTTCATAGTAACTTCAGACAGTGTAGGATTCCATGCTGTTGGTATCACTCTGAATTACAAACCAGCCAACTGAGCTAACTGGCTCCCAGGCAAAATATACAATCAGTTTGGGTAGAGAGATGAACAGCAAAGGAAAGTCGTCACAGCTGTGACAGTTTCAGATTCATACATCCCTTGACAGAAGATACAGTCCAGGAGAGCATACAGTCTATAGACCAAGAGGTAATCGGATCTTGTAAGAAAGATGTTACAATAAACTGTGAATCCAATTGGCACAGCTAGCCTGGAGGATTCTTTTTATGTTCACGGGATGTGGATGTTGCTGGCTTAGCCCAATTATGAAGAATGGATGGCTGGAGGGAGGGAGGAACGGATGGCTGGAGGGAGGGAAGAAGGGAGGGACACATGGCTGGAGGAGGCGGGGGGGAGTAAAGGAGCAGGACGAGGTGGGGGGAAAGGAGCAGGATGGGGGGAAAGGAGCAGGACGACGGAAAGGGGGAAGGAGCAAAGGAGATGAACACAGCAGACAGCTTCCCTACGTCTCTGATGCTGCTTGTCCTGCTGTGTTCGTCCACATCAACACCTTGTTACCCCCCATTCTCCTTTGTTTGTGTTTTCTTGCTCTTCCTCCCTCCCTCTGATTCTCTCCCCCTCTCTCACCTCTGCTGGCTCTAATTTCACTCCCTTGTCATGTTCCCTTATTTCCATCTTTCTGTCCCTTCTCTCTCACTCTCCCCCCACAAACTCACGCTGGCTTTATTCACAGGGGGAGAGAGTACAAGAGGAAAGGAAACCAAAGCACGCAGCGCCTTCGGCTGAGAGAGAAATGAAGAACTGCCGGAGATTTTCCAAACCGTGACACAGGGGTTGCCTCTCTCTCTCTCTTGACAGTCTCTCTGACTGCCCCATCAAACCCCACACCCATTCCCGTCCCATGGTGTCTCTCCACAAACCCACCTCCGGGTGGAAATGCAAACACAAGTTGCTGGAAATGCTCAGCATCTGTGAAGAAAAAGTCCCGAGGTAGCGTTTTGGGTGCAATGACCCTTTCCCTCAGAGCTCCGGCTAGAAATGCTCCAGCCTCTGAGACAGGGTCCCCTTGAGGTCAGAGAGCTGCGGCTCCATCTCGGCTGTTCGCTTGGCATCAGGAGCTCCCCTCAGCCCCAGGAAGGGGTATGATCACCCCCTAACCTTATAGTGACAGTGGTGGTGTCCTTCCCTCATCCCCGGGAGCCCCTCCTGCCTTCTCACCTTGTCGTCGGAGTGCTATTCGGCTACGGAGGGCTGTGCGATAAAGATCCTACTTCCCACAGCGGCAGGGGGAGGGGGCATCCCTTCGCTCCTAAAACACCCCCTCCCATCCAATCTTGTGGCAATGGCTGTTCGGCTGCAGAAAGCGGCGCTGCCCCTGACCCCAAACCTCCCTGCAACACCCCTCTCCGAACCCGACCCTTTTGCAGTAGCTGTAGGCCACTCAGTCACTGGGCTGTACAATAGTGACTCTCCCCATGTCCAATCACTTCCAGGACGGCTATCCTCCAACCCCCACCCCGTCCCATCCACCTCCTTCCCTTTACCATGTAGTACGAGAGCTGGAGGCGGGTCGGCTACGGAAACCCGCGCAAGGCTGGATAATAGACACCCTCCCAATGTCCCGAGCCATTCCCTCACCTGGGGAGGGGGGGAATTCTCACCCGCAAAACATCCATTCCCAACACCTCACTTTGGGATAGGAGCGGCGCAGGATTTGAAACAGGGACCGTGCTCATGTCCCCAATCCTCCCTTCACCCCAAACCACCACCCCCAGCTTACCTTGCAGTAGGAGATCGTTGTCGGCTGCTCAGCTACGTAAGGCGTCGTGGACCCGTGGCCGGGTGCTCGGGGAGCGCAGGCTCGGTGCCAGGCAGGTAGCTGTGCCCAGGAGCCGGGCGAAGAGGCCTTCTCCCAACTCGGATCCCCGCTCCCGGAAAAGGCGGTGCAGGGCCGAGCCACTGAGCAGCGAGCGCTCCAGCAGCCCGGATGCCTGCTCCCAGCCCAGTGGTCATGCTGGAGAACAGGAGGTTGGAGGGTCTGGGAGCGTGGTGCGATGATCCCCGCTGCCGAACAGCTGGGTCCTCAGAACCCTCCCGGGAAAAGGGCTCCAGACAGTGGACTCGTCGCCGAGGGAGGGGGGGAAAGGCGTGAGTCGGAACAGGAGAGGAAGGGGATTGACTGAGAGGGAGAAAGAGACAGACTCAGTGTGAAAATGGGAGAGAGAGAGACAGAGTCGTCGAGTTGTACAGCAGGGAAACAGACCCTTCAGTCCAACTCCTCCAGGCCGACCAGACACCGTAACTGACTAGTTCTGTTTGCCAGCCTGGAGCCCATATCCCTCCAGCCCCTTCCTATTCATGTGTCCCTGCAGGTGACTTCTAAATACTGTGAGTATAACAGCCTCTGTCACTCCTCTGGCAGTTCATGCCACACACAGACTACACTCGGGAGAACACGTTGGCGCCAAATCCGTCTCCCAGACTCTGAGAAAAAGAACCGGAAATGACATCACCAACCCAACGAAACCGGAACACTTAAACAGAAGGCGGGACCTAACTCCAGCGCTTCCCCGGAGGCTCCCTGATGATTTTACCCGGAAAGGTGCCGAAACGTCTGCAAAACTAACCTTCCAGCTCAGTGAGCAATCTTACATCCAGAACCTCAACCCTGAGCTACAAATCTTCTCAAAACTCGATAATGCTTTGCCACTTGATTAACAGATGCATCCTATTTTTTTAAAAAAATAAACTTTTTTTGCTGGATGTGTGACTGACTGACCAGTGTTTATTGTCCTTCCTTAACTGAGCCTTGGGAACTCTGCAGACCAATGCTATCAACGTGGATTTCATAAGCTCCAAAATCTCCCCTCCCACCACTGCATCTCAAAACCAGCCCAGCTCGTGCCCACCTCCCTAACCTGTTCTTCCTCTGACCGATCCCCTCCTCCCAGCTCAAGCCAAACCCCCATTCCCTACCAACTAACCTCTTCCTGCCCCCTTGACCTGTCCGTCCGCCCCAGACTGACCTATCCCCTCCCTACCTCCGCACCTGCACTCACCTCTGCTGGCTTCATGTCCGCCCCTTTAACTTAAGACCTGAAGACATCAGAATGGAAGTGTGGCCATTCGGCCCATCAAGTCCACTCCACCATTTAAACCATGGCTCAGGGGCATTTCAACTCCACTTCCCTGCACTCTCCCCGTTGCCCTTGATTCCTTGTGAGATCAAGAATTTGTCAATCTCTGCCTTGAAGGCATCCAACGTCCTGGCTCCGACTGCACTCTGTGGCAATGATTTCCAAAAGCCCGCCACTTTCTGGCTTTACAAATGTCATCTCATTTCCATTTTAGATTTACCCCCTCTAATTTTAAGCTGTGCCCACGGGTCCTCGTCTCCCGGTCTAACGGAAACAACTTCCCAGCGTCCACCCCTTCCAAGCCATACATTATGTTGTAAGTTTCTCCTAGATCTCCCCTCAACCTTCTAAATTCTAATGAGTACAATCCCAGGATCCTTAGCCGTTCATTGTATGTCAAACCTACCACTCCAGGGATCATCCATGTGAATCTCTGCTGGACATGCTCCAGGGCTAGTATGTCCTTTCTGAGGTGTGGGGCCCAAAATTGGACACGGTATTCTATATGGGGCCTAACTAGAGCTTTATAAAGCCTTAGAAGCACATCACTGCTTTTATATTCCAACCCTCTTGAGATAAACGACAACATTACATTCGCTTTCTTTATCACGGACTCTACCTGCAAGTTAACCTTTCGAGAATCCTGGACCAACACTTGTAGATCCCTTTGTACTTGTGCTTTACGAATTTTCTCACCATTTAGAAAATAGTCCATGCCTGTGTTCTTTTTACCAAAGTGCAAAACCCCACACTTACTCACATTGAATTTCATCAGCCATTTCCTGGACCACTCTCCTAAAACTGTCGAAATCTTTCTGCCGCCTCTCCACCTGCCTGTCCACCTATCTTTGTATCATCGAAAAACTTCGCCAGAATGACCCCAGTCCCTTCATCCAGATCATCAACACATAAGGTGAACAGCTGCGGCCCCGACGCCGAAACCTGCGACACCAATCGTCACCGGTTGCCATTCCGAAAAACAGCCTTTTATCCCAACTCTCTGCCTTCTATCAGACAGCCAATCCTCAATCCAAGCCAGTAGCTCATCTCGAACACCATGGGCCCTCACCTTGCTCAGCAGCCTCCCGTGAGACACTTATGAAAGGCCTTTTGGAAGTCTAGATAGATAACATCCACTGGGTTTCCCTGGTCGAACATACTTGTTACCTCTTCAAAGAATTCTAACAGGTTTGGCAGGCACGACCTCCCCTTACTAAATCCATGCTGACTTGTTCTAATCTGACCCTGCACTTCCAGGAA
The DNA here is from genome assembly GCF_030684315.1 of Stegostoma tigrinum. Taxonomy (NCBI): domain Eukaryota; kingdom Metazoa; phylum Chordata; class Chondrichthyes; order Orectolobiformes; family Stegostomatidae; genus Stegostoma; species Stegostoma tigrinum. Next base: position 62,022 of record NW_026728351.1, read on the forward strand.
TTTCAAAATCTCACCCTTGACAATGATTCATGAATTTTATCAACTACCAAGGTCAGGTTAATCAGCCTGTAATTTTCCATCTTTTGCCTTGATCCTTTCTTAAACAAGGGAGTTACAACAGCAATTTTCCAATCATCTGGGACTTGCCCTGACTCCAGGGACTTTTGAAAGATCACATCCAAAGCCTCTGCTATTTCCTCAGCCACCTTCCTCAGAATTCTACGATGTAGCCCTTCGGGGCCAGGAGATTTTGCAATTTTTAGACCTTTTAGCTTTTCTAGCACTTTCTCTTTTGTAATGCCTACCATACTCAACTTTGCCCCCTGACTCTCCCCAGTTGTTGGTATACTACTCATGTCTTCCACTGTGAAGACTGACGCAAAGTACTTATTCAGTCCTTCAGCTACTTCCTTATCTCCCATCACTAGCCTTCCAGCATCAATTTGGAGCGGTCCAGTGTCTACTTTTGCCTCATGTTTGTTTCTTATGTATTGAAAGAAGCTTTCACTGTGATTTCTAATATGACGAGCTAGCCTACCTTCATATTTGATCCTCTCCTTCCTTATGGTTCATCTGTCTCCTCTGCACCTATCTTCCCCTCTGTCCATCTTCAATCTGCCTTCCCCCTCTCCCTGTTTATTTCAGAACCCTCTCCTCCTCCCTCTTTTCTGATGAAGGGTCTCGGCCCGAAATGTCAGCTTTTGTGTTCCTGAGATGCTGCTTGGCCTGCTGTGTTCATCCAGCTCCACACTTTGTTATCTTGGATTCTCCAGCATCTGCAGTTCCCATTTTTTTTTTATTTTGTGGACAGCTGCTATCAATACCCACCCAAACAAAAGCTTCATTTGTCATTTTCAAAATTGGTAATAGCCCACAATCTGCTGAGTGAACAAAAAAAGTACCCGTTTGCCTGTGACTCTCAGATGGATTTCTTTCCGATTTATTTATTCTTTAATGAGACATAGCTGTTGCTGATTGTCCAGCATGAACTGACTCCTTGAACAGCTTCATGTTGCTGTACAGAGACCCACAATGCTGTTCCAAAAGAGATTACGAAGATTGACTCAGTAACAACCATTCATTTTCAAATAAGTTTGTGAGTAGCTTGGAGGTGATTTTTACTGGGGTTAGTGCTACCATGTCTGATGTCCTTGCCCTTGGAGATGAGTTTTCTAAGTCTGGAAAGGTGTCTGTCAGAATAGTGGGTAAAAAAATGTGGCAGTGCATCTTGTATAGGGACACGTTGTTGTCTTTTGGAGTTGGCTGTGGAGAGAATGGATACGGTGCCAATCAAGGGGCTGCTTTGGCCTAGACTCAAGATTGTTTTCAGTGTTGTTGGATCTGCACCGTCATTGACACACCTCTGACTTGAGAATTGGAGAAGGGCTGCAGGCTTCGGAGTGTCAGGAATTTCTACATCAAATCGCAGAGTCGTCTTGTTTTGTCTCTGAGTCTGTAGTCCCAAGTGATATCTAAAACCAGGTCATCTCTCTTGTGAGCTTGTTATTCTAAACTGGACATTGCTGATTTAAAACTGTTGGCTCCTACTCCACGAGTTGCAGGTCTGATGAATGCAGTGAAATTTCACCATTTACCATCACACGAACATGGTGGCTACAACAGTAGGTCGAAGTAGAAATACTGCAGTGAGTAACTTCCCTCCTGACTCCCAGAAGCCAGTCCACAAACCACAAAACACAAGTCAGGAGTGTGGTGGAATACTCCCAACTTGCTACAGCGGTGCAGCTCCAACAACACTCAACAAGCCTGACACCTGCTTGTTTGCCACAACATTCATAAGCACCCACTCCCTCCACTGCTGATGCTCAGTACACACTGCTGCGAACATCTGCCATCCGCACTGCAGAAATTCACCAAAGATCCTCAGACAACACCTTCCAAACCCAAAACCATTTCCATCCAGAAGGACACGGGCCTTAAATATATGAGAACATGACCTTCACATTTATCTCCAGACCATTCATCATTCTGACTTGGAAACATATCACCATTCGGCATAAGGAGAGAGGAAGTGTTGGGTGTCCCAAAAGGCATCAAGGTGGACAAGTCCCCAGGTACAGATGGGATCTACCCAGGTATTGAGGGAAGCGAGAGAGGAAATAGCTGGGGCCTTAACAGATGTCTTTGCAGCATCCTTAAACATGGGTGAGGTCCCAGAGGACTGGAGAATTGCTCATGTTGTCCCTTTGTTTAACAAGTGTTGCACTAATAGTCCAGATAATTATTGACCAGTGAGCCTGACGTTGCTGGAGAAGATACCAAGGGATAGGATCTATTCCCATTTGGAAGAAAATGGGCTGCGCAGTGATAGACAACATGGTTTTGTGTGTGGATGGTCATGTCTTACCAACTTAATAGAATTCTTTGAGGACGTGACAAAGTTGATGGATGAGAAAAAGGCTATAGATGTCACATACACGGACGTCAGTAAGGCATTTGATAAGGTTCCCCATGGCAGGTGATGGTGAAAGTGAAGTCGCGTGGGCTCCAGACTGTGCTAGCTAGACGGATTTTAAAAAAAAACTGGCTCAGCAACAGGAGATGGAGAGTAGTAGTGAAACGGGATTTCTCAAATTGGAGACCTGTGACCAGTGGTGTTCCACTGGAATCTGTGCTGGAACCACTGTTGTTTGTGATATACATAAATGATTTGGAGGAAGGTGTAGGTCGTTTGATTAGCAAGTTTGCAGATGACACAAAGATTGGTGGAGGAGCAGACAGTGAAGAGGACTGTCAGAGATTACAGCAGAATATAGTTAGATTGGAGTGTTGGGCAGATAAATGGCAGATGGAGTTCAATCTGGGAAAATGCGAGGTGATGCATTTTGGAAGATCTCATTCATGAGCAAACTACTCAGTAAATGGAAAAGTCCTGGGGAAAATTGATATTCAGGAAGATCTGGGTGTTAAGGTCCATTGTTCAATGAAGTTGGCAATGCAGGTCAATCGAGTGGTTCAGAAGGCATATGGTGTGCTTTCCTTCATCGGACGGGGTATCGAGTACAAGTGTTGGCAGGTCATTTTGCAGTTGTATAAGACTTTGGTTCGGCCGCACTTGGAGTACTACGTACAGTTCTGGCCGACTCATTACCAAAAGGATGTGGATGCTTTGGAGAGGGCGCAGAGGAGGTTAACCAGGATGTTGCCTGGTATGGAGGGTGCTAGCTATGAAGAGAGGTTGAGTAGATGAGGATTATTTTCATGAGAAAGACGGAGATTGAGGGGGGAACCTGATTGAGGGCTACAAAATCATGAGGGATACAGACAAGGTGGATAGCAAGAAGCTTTTTCCCCCAGAGTTAGTGACTCAATTACAAGGGGTCATGAGTTCAAACTGAGAGGAGGAAAGTTTCAAGGAGATATGCAAGGGAAGTTCTTTAGGAAGAGGGTGGTGGGTGCCTGGAATGCGTTGCCAGCAGAGGTTGTAGACGCAGACACGATAGGGTCTTTTAAGATGTACCTGGACAGGTACATGGATGGGCAGGGAGTAAAGACCCTGACAGGTTGAGACAGAGGATCTCGATTGGCGTAGGATTGGAGGGCCGAAGGGCCTGTTCCTGTGCTGTAATTTTCTTTGTTCTTGGACCAGATAAGAAGGAAAAGGGAGGTGTACAACAGTTGTCAAGGGAATAAATCAACAGAGTCCCTGTAGACACACTGACGTCAACCAGGCCAACATCCCCAGCACCCCATCCTCGATCAGCCACAATGGGCTGGACACTTCATCTGTATGACTGACACGAGACTCCCCGCATGTTCTAATCCCAGCTTCAAAACAGCAGGCGAGACCCAGATGTGCAGAGGAAGCGCTCGGTGATAAACTCAAGGCCTCAACGGTGAAGTGCAGCATTCCGGCAGACACCGAGAATCACCGGCCGAAGACGGTCCGATGCCCGACGAGCACCTGGGAAGGCATCAACACCTCGAGGCTTGATTTGGAAGCAGCGGAAGCCATGCAGCTACATCAACAACTCCCTCACCCCTTCCCACGACCGCCTTCTGCCCCGAGTGCAACAGAGCCTACGGTAGCTGCATCGGTCTGGACAGCCACCTGTAGATTCAGCCTGAGAGTGGGAGACTGTCATCCACATCTGTGAGAAACCACCATGATGATGATGTATAGTGTGCAGGGGGATCTTGTCATAGCAATTAAGAGAACGAATAGAGGGCAACAGAACGCTGGTGACCAGGATTATGATCAGGGAGAATCTCAAAATTTTCTACAAGTGTCTCAGAGCGAAAGAGAAAATCCAGGGAAAACCAGGTCTCATGAGGGATGAAGAGACAAATGTATGGTTTGAACTGGACAGCAAATGTCAGGTGTTAAATGAGAAATTCACATCACCTTTTACATGTGAGGAGGAGCATTTTGGCACACAATTCCTGAGCAGAATCAACAGAGACTGGGGACATGTAAGGTGATCTGGTGAATTTAAAATTAGAAGAATTACCTGGAGAACAAGTAACATAGTTCCACTTATCAAAATGCATGACAAACATAAAGCAGAGTATTACAGACTGGTGAGTCTCACATCAGTAGATAGGAAAATATTGGAGAATATTCTGAACGGCAGGCTTAATTTCCATTGAAAGAAGCGGGGTTTGATCAGCAACGGTCAGCATAGCTTTGTCAGAGGGAGGTCATGCCTCACAAACCTAGATGATCCTTTCAAAGAGGTGACGGAGTGTGTAGATGGGAATTGATGCAGTGAAAACAGACTTCTGCAAAGACTTGGACAGGGTCTCACATGGGAGCCTGGCAAAGAAGGTAAAAGCTCGTGGGGTCCAGGAAAATACAGCGAGTTCAATCCAAAGTTATACATTGGTCAAATGGGCAGGTCAGTGGTAGATGGAGTGTTAACACTGATAAGTGTATGGCAATGCAATTTGGAAGAACTAACATGGCAAGGAATCTTTCAATGGATGCCAGGACACTAGGAAGGTCAGAGCAATGGTGTGATCTTGGGGTGCTTGTGCACAGATTGCTGAACATGGCATGGCAGCTTAAAGGGACAGTTAGGAAAGCAAATGGCTGAAGAGCAGTGCAGGACTTTGGTTAGGCCCCAGCTGAAGGACTGAGTGCAGTTCTGCTCTCGCTTTAAATTGAGGGGTGAAAGAATAGCTTTAAATTGAGGGGTGAAAGATATCGGACAGATGTCAGAGGTGGTTTCTTTACTCAGAGAGTAGTCAGGGAATGGAACGCTTTGCCTGCAACGGTAGTAGATTCGCCAACTTTCGGTACATTTAAATCGTCAGTGGATAAGCATATGGACGTACGTGGAATAGTGTAGGTTAGATGGGCTTCAGGTCGGTATGACAGGTCGGCACAACATCGAGGGCCGAACGGCCTGTACTGCGCTGTAATGTTCTATGTTCTAATGGTCTCTTCATTATAGAAAAGAGGTGATTGCATTTGAGCATGTGTGGAGGACATTCATCAGGATGTTCTGAGGGGGTGAAGCATTTTAACTCGATGGAGAGTCTGGATAAGTTTGAGATAACAGGAACTGTCAATGCTGGAGTCTGAGATAACACAGCATGGAGCTGGAGGAACACTGCAGGCCAGGCAGCATCACTGTTTTATCTGGATAAGGTTGGCTTGTTTTCTTCCGAAGAGAGAAGGTTGAAGAAGGTCCTGAAAAAATGGTCTGCATTCTGATGGGTCGAGGTGAGGGAAGTAGAACGACCATTCATGGGGTGGGAGGTCGGGGGGGCCAGGGGGAAGAGATACATACATTTAACTAAAAGGCTCAGAAGGAATTTCAGTAAAGAAAAGACACCCAGAAGGTGCTGGGGGTTTGGAATTCATTGTCTGGGACTTTAGTTGAGGTGGTGGATAATCTTTTCACATTAAAGAAAAGGGTTGGTACAGCACTTAAAATGAAATAACATTCAAGGCAACGGGCCTATTGCTAAAACATGAGCCGAATGTGAACTTAGTGTGGCTTCAGTGGTTACAGACACAATGGAATGAAGTGCTTGTTCAATTCACACGGATGATCCCTGGAACGGTAGGCTTAACCTATGATGAATGGCTAAGGATCCTGGGATTGTACTCACTAGAGTTTAGAAGGTTGAGGGGAGAACGAATAAAAACTTACAAGATAATGTATGGTTTAGAAGAGGTGGACGCTAGGAGGTTGTTTCCGTTAGGAGGGGAGACGAGGACCCGTGGGCACAGCCTGAAAATTCAAGGGGGCCCATTTAAAACTGAAATGAGACGACATTTCATCAGGCAGGAAGTGGTGGGCTTGTAGAATTCATTGCCGCAGAGTACAGCGGAAGCCGGGATGTTGGACGCCTTCAAGGCAGAGATCGACAAATTCTTGATCTCAAAAGGAATCACGGGCTATGGGGAGAGTGCAGCGAAGTGGTGTTGAAATGCCCATCAGCCATGATTTAAATGGCGGAGTGGACTTGATGGGCCGAATGGCCTTACCTCCACTCCTATGTCTCATGGCCTTATGATCTAATTCTGGAGAATTCTCTAATTCTACGATTCTGGAGCAGGGGACAGTGAGTGGACAGCACAGGACAGTTCACCTAACTTCTCCTTGACCAATCTTCTATCTGCCTCCCCACTTCTCCCTATTTTTTTCGAATTCCCTTCTCCTCCCCCATTTTTGAAGAAGGGTGTCGACCCGAAACATCAGCTTTCTTGCTTCTCTGATGCTGCTCGGCCCGCTGTGTTCATCCAGTTCTACACCTTGTTCTCTCAGATTCTCCAGCATTGGCAAGTTCCTACTGTCTCTTGAGGAAACTTACTTGTTTTTTCACCAAACCTGTGGTGAGAATGTGGAACGCACCGACTGTGTGGGTGGTTGAGGCAGAAAACATGATAACATTTAACAAGTCTGTGATTGGGCATTTGCGATGCCAAGGCATACAAGGCTCTGGGTCGAGAGCTGGGAAATGTGATGAGAATAGTTCGGGACTTGCATCTTGTGAGGGCACATACAATTTGCTGAAGGGTCTGTTCCATTGCCACAGCACTCTATTATGCTGTCCCTCAATGATCCTGTGACAAGTAAGTGAAGGTTTGCAGAAACAGGTAGTTTTAAAGGACAATGCCAAAAAGGAAAAGTGATGCACAGTCAAAGTGCATGTAAGAATTTAACCAAGGATTAACACCATTGAAGAACTGGTATTTGTGCCAATGCACCAAACCTGCAGATGAAAATGCAGTGTCCAGTTTGATTGCAAACAGCAACAACCACCAGTTAGTAACATGATCAATGGAAATATCTGAATGCCTGTTGTTGTGATCTCAAGCATTTACCTGCGTCGAGTGAAATCCACCACCATAGTTCTGTTGCATCGTTAGCCACCTCGCAATCCGTGTTGCGTAGTCAATATCATTCCTTGACAATGCTTGAAGCAAGGCATAAGCAGTGGTTTCCACACTCATCACAAAAGCCTATGCTGCTTCAATTGGATACGGCTTCTCGTCCTCCAACAATGGAGGCTTTCCAGTTACCAACATCAGAATCTGTCATTTGTGAAAGGGATTCGCTGAGAATGAAGTTTACATCATATAGATTTTTGTTTGCATTTCACCAACACAACAATTGTTTTGCTGGTCAAGATCCAGCATTATCTCACCACTGATGTCTATAACATTCTCCATACTTCCCGCTCAGTGATGGGTCCTTTTGTTTGGGAAAAATAGGCACCTTCGAATGCAAATGAATCCAGATGAGCTTTAGTTTCTCATCAGGCTACATGGCAGTTATTACAAGATGTTATGAACAAAAGGTGAAGGAGCAGATGAAACCATTCATAGCATAAGTCTGGATGATCTTCTTGCCCTCATCCTGAGGAGGCATCACAGATATTAACCGACACGCAATTCAAGTTATTTCATGCAATGACAAAGTTGAATGTTCTGGATACTGCAAATGCCATGGCACCTGGCAGCATCCCACAAACTGTATTGGAACAAGGTAACCACACCAACAGTAAATGTTTTCCAGTACATTTTTAAACACTTGCAACACTCACATTTCAGAGAAAGATGACCTATCACGCAATCGGCAGACAAATTGTCCTGACCAATTATGACCTCAATGTATTCTCAATCATCAGCAAAGTAATGCAACATCTGGATGACAGTGCTGTCAAACAGTTGCACACTAAGGCTCAGTTTACTTTTCGTCATGCCCACACTTCTCGTAACCTCATTCAGGATTTACCACAAATATGATCAGAGATCCTGAGCTTGAAAAGGAAGGAAAGTGCAATCTGTCATTTCCACCAAGGCAACTTCTGATTGAATGTGGTGTTAAGCAGAGGAATAGAAAATTGAGTCAGTGGCATTCACTGGATACCTGCACTGGTTGAAGTCATGTCTTCACTTGAACCAAAGTGGAGACATGAATGTTCATTGAATATTGTCCAGGTGTCCAGCAGAATTCATGACTTTTCCAACAGTGAAGTCAACGATGAGAAAATACAGTGAGACTTGGACAATTATCAGGCTTGGCCTGACAAAGGATAAGTAACATTTGCACCATACAAGTGCTAAGCAGCAATCAGCTCCAACAAGAGAGAATATGACCATGTCACAAAATTCCATGTCCTTACCCTCACATCATCCTTACATTTTTTTTAAATGTGCAAGTGTTATCCAAGCCATGCAAGGCTATGCGCCAGGTGTTGGAAATGAGGTAAGAACAAGTCAGTGCTTGTCTTTGACTGTCACAGAATCCGTGAGCTTACGAATTTATTTCTCCTGTACTGTAGACCACTGAGGTGCTTGGCTATCCACGTAATCAAGGTTAACACTGATCTAAAACTAAACCGGAATGGTTATGTAATCAGCAGTAGCCAGGTCCGTGGTACAAACCGCCCTGCTGTGGAACAGGGTCAGGCAAATCCAAGTGAGCGAGCGTGGTTGGAGACTCATTCGTTGGGGGCATAGTTTCTGTAGCCACATTTGAGACACCAGGGCTGTGTGTTGCTTCCCTGGTACCAAGTTCAAGGACATCTCTGAGTAGTTGCAACAAATTCTTAACGGGGAGGGTGAGCAGCCAGAGGCCATTGTGCACATTGGTACCAATGACATAGGTAGAAAGAGTGATGAGATCCTGTGGACTGTGTACAACGAGTTAGCAAAGAGGCTGAAAGGCAGGACCTAGAGGGTAATAATTTATGGGTTGCCACGAGTGCCACATGTTAGTGAGTTAACTCAGAGAAAGATAGGTGAGATGAATGCATTGGTTAAGGAGCTGGTACTGGGGGCAGGCTTTCAGGTTCATGGATAATTGCGACCGCTTCTTGGGCAAGGGGTGACCTGTGTAAGAGGGATGGGTTGCACCTAAACTGAACGGGAACAAATACCCTCACAAGGAGCTTTGCTAGTGCGACTTGGGAGGATTTAAAGACTGGCAGGCAGCTGGGATCAGAGCAGCAGGTCAGCAAGTAGATGAATTGATGGCAGGTCCATGCTAGGATCAATAAATCAGAAACGAATGGCAGTCAGAGACAGGTACATGAACATGATGGCACAAACAAGCTGAAATATGTTTATTTCAGTGCAAGGAGTATTACACGTAAGGCAGATGAGCTTAGAGCCTGGATCAGTACATGGGACTCTGATGTTGAGGCTATTACAGAGGCTTGGTTGAGACAGAGACAGGACTGGCTGCTCAATGTTCCAGGGTTTCATTGCTTTAGACAAGATAGAGCGGAAGGTAAAAGAAGGAGGTGCACTCCTAACCTGCGGGAAATGTTACATCTGTACCTCGAAAGGACATTCTGGAGGGCTTGCCCACTGAGGCAATAGAGGTCGCGTTCAAAAATAAGATAGACACAATCACTCTGATCAGATTAAACTAATAGCCTGCTCCCCTGTTGCCACTGACACACTGAGGAACAAATATGTAGGCGGCTTTTGAAATGATGCAATAAGTCAGAGTTGTCACAGTCAGTGAATTTAACCTTCACAGTATTGACTGGGACTCCCTTACAACAAGAGTTTAAATGAGGCTGAATTTGTTAAGTCTATCCAAGAGAGTTTCTTGACACAGTATATGGACAGAAGATGGGCCATACTGGACTTTGTCCTGGTCAGGTAACTGGTGAGAAGGGTGGGAAAGCATGTTGGAAATAGTGATCACAACTCCTTAAATTTTAAGATTGCTATGAAGAAGTATAAGTCAGGACCTTGGGGGAGAGCAAATGATATCAATTTTAGGTCGGAGCTGGGGAGTGTTAATTGGGAGGAAATGTCACATTTGCCACGTGGGAATTGTTTAAAGGCCTGCTTATGAGTTTAGGATCAGGAAGGAGGAAGGACAAGGATGGCAAGGTAAAAGACCCTTGGATAATTGGGGAGGTTGTGAAGTTAGTCAAAAGGGAAAAAAACAAAAATATGTCAGGTTCAGGAAGCTAAAATCGAACAGGGCCGACATAAAGAAAGCAGAAAAAAAGGGCGATGAAATGACCTTGGCAAGGAGGGTTAAAGGAAATCCCAAGGTATTCTGTACATACATCAAAAACAAGGGGATAAATAGCAAGAAGGTATGACCATTCAGAATAAAGGAGGGAACTTGTGTTTGGAAGCAGAGGATGTGGGCAAGATCCGAAATGAGTACCGTGCATCACTATTCACTCAGGCGAAGGGTGTGGAGGATAGTGGGATTTGTGTGGAGCATGCTAATATGATAACAGCATTTTGAGATCAAGAAAGAGCATTAAGGTGGATAAGTCCTCAGGACTTCAGTTTAGGTATCTCCTCAAGGTTTTTGAGCGAGGTGAGAGAGGAGATTGTCGGGGCATTCAGCAAGATCTTTGTATCCTTGGTAGCCACTGGAGGGGTACTGGAGGATTAGCAAGTTGCTAAATGTTCTTCTTCTGTTTAAGAAGGGAAATAGGGTCAATCCAGGGAACTCTCGACTAGCGTGTTTCTCACCGTCCATTGGGAAGCTATTGGAGAGAATTCTGAGGGATTATATTTACCTGTATTTGGAACAGCATGGCCTAATTAGGGACAGTCAGCATGGCTTTGTGCAGGGCAGGTCATGTCTTACTAACGACTGAATTTTTTGAGGAGGTGACGAATGTGATCAATGAAGGTAGAGCAGTGGATATTGTTTTCATGTATTTTAGCAATACTTTCAACAAGGTGCCTCATGGTAGGATCATCCAGAAAATTAAGATGCACCGAGTCCATGGTGGCTTGGATGCTTGGATTCACAACTGGCTTGCCCAGAGAAGATAGAGGCAAGTGGTGGAAAGGTGCTTTTCAGGCTGTAGATCCAGAACGATTGGTGTTCCGCAGGGATCTGTGCTGGGACCTCTGCTGTTTGTGGTCTATACAAAATGACTGAGGTGAAAATATAGATGTATGGGTTAGCAAGTTTGCAGACAATAGAATGATTGGTAGAATCGTGATGAGTGTCGAGGTCATAAAAGGATACAGATCAGTTGCAGAAATGGCAAGTGGATTTTAATCCATTAAATGTGAGATGCTCCACTTTGGGAAATCAACTATTACGGAAAAATATACAGTTAATGGCACCCCTCAGTGCAGACCCCCTCGGTGCAGAATTGTTAAGGTGGGGATGCAGGTGCACTCAATCTGTTCATTGCGAACTGTCGACGTGATATCACCTCAATTTCTCTGTTCCCCGCACCAAACCCCACCTACGTCCTGCCCAACTGACTGCCCTCCATGCACTCATATCTCACCCTGACTTTGTTATTAAGGCTGCCGATAAGGTGGTGCTGCTGTGGTCTGGTGAGCTGAAGTCTACCTTGCAGAGGCTGAGCACCAACTCTCAGATACCTCCTCCGACTTCTACTGGACCATGACCGCACCGAGCCACTGTATCTACTACGGTAACTGATCTTGTTCTATCCGGTGATCTTCCCCCTCTGCTTCCAAGCTGAAAGGCCACAGCTCCCCACAGGTTGCTCCTACATCCCCTTAAAAATCCACAAATGAGACTGTCCTGGCAGACCCATTGTTTCAGCCTGTTCCTGCCCCACAGAACTCATCTCTTCCTACCTTGACTCAATCTTCTGTCCCTGGTCCAAGCCCTGCCCACGTACATCCAGAAATTACTCTGACATCTTACGCAGGTTTAAAAACTTAAGTTTGCCAGTTCCAGCTGCGTCCTCTTCACCATGAACGTGTAATTCCTTTACAAATCCATTCCCCACCGGGAGGTTCTTCGGGCTGTCCTCTTCTTCCTGGAGCAAAGAGCTGAACATTCCCCTCCCACCACCACCCTCCTCCACTTGGTCGACCTCATCCTCACCCTCAACAACTTCTTCTTTAACTCCTCTCATTTTCTTCGGGTAAGAGGAGCAGCTCCGGGCACCTGCATGGGCCCGAGTTATACCTGTCTCTTCACGGGGTACATGGAACATTCCCACCCACAACACTTTCTCCGATACATCAATGATATCATCCGGCTGCTTCTCTCTCCTGTCTGAAATTGGAAAACTTCATCAATTTCGCCTCCAATTTCCATCCTGCCCTCACTTTCACCTGCTCTATCTCTGACTCCACCCTTCCCTTCCTCAACATTTCTGCTTCCATTCCTGGGGGTAGGCTTCGCACTAATTTCCATTACAAACCCTCTGACTCTCACAGCTACCTGGTCTATATATCCTCACACCCCACTTTCTGTGAAGACTCCAACCTCTTCTCTCACTTGCTCCACGTCCATCGAATATGTTCTCATGAGGCCAACATCAACAAGGGAGCCTCCAAAATGTCCACCTTCTTCCTCAACTGAGGATTCCCCGGCTCCGCGGTCAACAAGGCCCTCAACTGTGTCCAACCCAGCTCCCGCACTTTTGCCCTCGCCTTTTCTCTTCCCTCCCAAGACAGCAATAAGCTTCCACTTGACCTTACCTATCAACCCACATGCCCACATCCATACAAACATCAGGCACCATTTCCTCCACCACCACCAGCAGGATGCCGCCACCAGACACATATTCCCCTCCCCTCCCCTCCCTTATCCACCTTAACCGGATCACCAGGAGGAAATGCAAGCAGATACAGGGAGAATGTGCAAACTCCACACAGACAATTGCCCGAGGCTGCAGTGCGAACCACTGAGCCACCGTGCTGCCCAGAATCTTGGTGGTGTGGATGAGCAGAGAGATCTCGGTGTCCATGTGGGTAGATCCCTGAAAATTGCCACGTAGATTGATAGGGTTGTTCAGAAGGCGTACGGCGTGTTAGGTTTTATTGGTACAGAGACTGAGTTTCGGAGCCATGCGGTCATGTTGCAGCTGTACAAAACACTGGTGCGGCCACGCTTGGAGTATTGCGTACAGTTCTGATCGCCACATTATCGGAAGGATTTGGAGGGGGTTTATTAGGATCTTGTCTGGTGTGGAAGGAAGGTCTTATGAGGAAAAGCTTCGGGACTTGAGGCTGTTTTTGTCAGAAGAAGGTGAAGAGGCAACTTAATAGAGACATACAAGATAATCAGAGGATTAGATAGGGTGGACAGCAAGAGCCTTTTTCCTCGATGGTGATGGCGAGCACGAGTGGAGATAGGTTGAAATTGAGGGGAGATAAATATGGGACAGAAGTCAGAGGGGGGTTCTTTATTCAGACAGTAGTATGGGTGCGGAATGCCCTGCCTGCGACAGGAGTAGATTGCCAAGTTTAAGGGCATTTAAATGAACATTGCTAAATATATGGATGGTAATGGAATAGTGTCGGTTAGATGGGCTTCAGGTTGGATTCACAGGTTGGCGCAACATCGAGGGCCGAAGGGCCTGTACTGCGCTGTAATGTTCTATGTTCTCTGTCATAATACTTCAGTGAATTCTGGTTACCCTGCCGTAGGAAGAATGTTGTCAAACTATACAGAGTGCGAAAATAATTACAAAAGGTCATTGCCGGGACTGGAGGGTTTATGAGGAGTGGTGGATAGGCTCGGACTTTTTCCCTGGAGGATCAGAGACGAAGGGGTGACCTTCCAGAGGTGTAAAAAATCATGATGGGCATTGATAAGGGGAATAACCAAGGTAGGGGAGTCCAAAGCTAGAAGGGAGTAGGTTCAAATGTGAAATGGGAAAGATTTAAAAGTGACCCAAGAGGCAACTTTTCCCACACAGAGGGTGCTGCGTGAACGCAATGAGCTGCCAACAGACGTGGTAGAGGCAGATAAAATTTCTGTATTTAAAAGACATTTGGACAGGTACACAATTAGGAAAGGTTTAGACAGATACCAAACGCAGGCAAATGGGACCGGTTAAGTTCGGGACACCTGATCAGTACAGATGATTGGGACTGAAGGTCTTGATTCTGTGCTGTATGACTCGATGAATCTATGACTGAAGAGCTAACTAGGTGTGTGGATGAGGGCAATGCATTTGATACAGTCTACTTGGGCTTCAGCAAAGCTTTTGACAAGATTCCCCATTTGAAGACTGTTAGAACAGGAAACAGTCCATGGGATCCGAGGACACATGTGCACAGGAAATCATAACTCATGTAATTTGAATGAGTTTTTTAAAGTAGTAATGAAGAGCATTGATTAAAGCAGAAAGATGGACATATATGGGTTTCAGTAAGGCGTTCAAGAAGGTTCCTCACACTTGTCCAGTAGGGAAGTTAAATCACACGGAGCAGAGGGAGAGCTAGCCATAGAACAAAGAATATTACAGCACAGTACAGGCCCTTCGGCCCTCGATCTTGTGCCGACCTGTCATGCCGATCTCAAGCCCATCTGACCTGCACTATTCCATGTACGTCCATATGCTTATCCAATGACAACTTAAATGTACCTAAAGTTGGCGAATCTACTCCCGTTGCAGGCAAAGCGTTCCATTCCCTTACTACTCTCTGAGTAAACAAACTACCTCTGACATCTGTCCTATATCTTTCACCCCTCAATTTAAAGCTATGCCCCCTCGTGCTCGCCATCACCATCTGAGGAAAAAGGCTCTCCCTATCCACCCTATCTCACCCTCTGATTATTTTATATGTTTCAATTAAGTCACCTCTCAACCTTCTTCTCTCTAATGAAAACAGCCTCAAGTCCCTCAGACATTCATCGTAAGACCTTCCCTCCATTCCAGGCAACATCCTAGTAAATCTCCTCTGCACCCTTTTCAAAGCTTCCACATCCTTCTTATAATGCGGTGACCAGAACTGTCGACAATACTCCAAGTGCGGCCACACCAGAGTTTTGTACAGCTTCACCATCACCTCTTGGTTCCGGAACTCGATCCCTCTATTAATCAAAGCTAAAACACTGTATGCCTTCTTAACAGCCCTGTCAACCTGGGTGGCAACTTTCAAGGATCTGTGTTCATGGACACCGAGATCTCTCTGCTCATCTATACTACTAAGAAACTTACCATTAGCCCTGTACTTTGCCTTCTGGTTACTCCTGCCCAAGTTTTCACCTCACACTTGTCTGCATTAAACTCCATTTGCCACCTCTCAGACCAGCTCTGCAGCTTATCTGTGTCTCTCTGCAACCTACAGCATACTTTGTCACTATCCACAACTCCACCTATCTTAGTGTCGTCTGCAAATTTACTAACCCATCCTTCTACGCCCTGATCTATAAAAATGACAAACAGCAGTGGACCCAACACCAACCCTTGCGGTACACCACCAGTAGCTGGTCTGCAGGATGAACGTTTCCCATCAACTACCACCCTCTGTCTTCTTTCAGCAGGCCAATTTCCGATCCAAACTGCTATATCTCCCACAATTCCATTCCTCTGCATTTAGTACAATAGTCTGTTATGGGGAACCTTGTCGAACGCCTTGCTGAAATCCATATACTCCACATCAACCGGTTGACTCTCATCTACCTGTTTGGTCACCTTCTCAAAGAACTCAATAAGGTTTGTGAGGCACGACCTACCCTTCACAAAACCGTGCTGACTATCCCAAATCAACTTATTCTTTTCTAGATGATTGTAAATCCTATCCCATGTCACCTTTTCCAACACTTTACCAACAACTGAGGTAAGGCTCACTGGCCGATAATTACCAGGGTTGTCTCTACTCCCCTTCTTGAACAGGAGAACCACAATTGCTATCCTCCAGTCATCTGGCACTATTCCTGCAGACAATGACGAGTTAAAGATCAATGCCAAAGGCTCGGCAATCTCCTCCCTGGATTCCCCGAGGATCCGAGGATAAATCCCATCCGGCCCAAGGGTCATAGCTATCTTCACCCTCTGGAGGATTTCAAATACCTCTTCCTTGTGAACCTCAATCCCACCTAGTCCAGTAGCCTGTATCTCTGTATTCTCCTCGACAACATTGTCGTTTTCTAGAGTGAATACTGATGAAAAATATTCATTTAGCGCTTCCCCTACCTCATCTGACTCCACACACAATTTACCACTACTATCCTTGATTGGGCCTAATCTAACTTTTGTCATTCATTTATTCCTTAAATACCGATAGAAAGCCTTAGGGTTTACCCTGATCCTATCCCCAAACAACTTCTCATGTCTCCTCCTGGCTCTTCTGAGCTCTCTCTTTCGGTCTTTCCTGGCTACCTTGTAACCCTCGAGCACCCTAACTGAGCATTCACATCTTATAGTAGCAGAAGCCTTCTGCTTCCTCTTGACCAGGGATTCCACTTCCTTCGTAAACCACGGCTCCCGCGCTCTCCAGCTTCCTCCCTGCCTGACACGTACATACTTATCTAGGACACACAGCATCTTTTCATTGAATAAGCTCCACATTTCTACTGGGCCCATCCCCTGCAGTTTCCTTCCCCATCCTCTGCTCACTAAATCTCGCCTAATCTCATCGGAATTGCCTTTCCCCCAGGTATAACTCTTGCCCAGTGGTGTACACCTATCCCTTTCCATCACTAAAGTAAACATAACAGAACTGTGATCGCTATCACCAAGGTGATCACTTACTTCGAAATCTAACACCTGGCCAGGCTCACGACCCAGTACCAAATCTGATGTGGTCACTGCACTCCCACTGCACTCAGCCCCTGCACTCCCACTGCACTCAGCCCCTGCACTCCCACTGCACTCAGCCCCTGCACTCCCACTGCACTCAGCCCCTGCACTCCCACTGCACTCAGCCCCTGCACTCCCACTGCACTCAGCCCCTGCACTCCCACTGCACTCAGCCCCTGCACTCCCACTGCACTCAGCCCCTGCACTCCCACTGCACTCAGCCCCTGCACTCCCACTGCACTCAGCCCCTGCACTCCCACTGCACTCAGCCCCTGCACTCCCACTGCACTCAGCCCCTGCACTCCCACTGCACTCAGCCCCTGCACTCCCACTGCACTCAGCCCCTGCACTCCCACTGCACTCAGCCCCTGCACTCCCACTGCACTCAGCCCCTGCACTCCCACTGCACTCAGCCCCTGCACTCCCACTGCACTCAGCCCCTGCACTCCCACTGCACTCAGCCCCTGCACTCCCACTGCACTCAGCCCCTGCACTCCCACTGCACTCAGCCCCTGCACTCCCACTGCACTCAGCCCCTGCACTCCCACTGCACTCAGCCCCTGCACTCCCACTGCACTCAGCCCCTGCACTCCCACTGCACTCAGCCCCTGCACTCCCACTGCACTCAGCCCCTGCACTCCCACTGCACTCAGCCCCTGCACTCCCACTGCACTCAGCCCCTGCACTCCCACTGCACTCAGCCCCTGCACTCCCACTGCACTCAGCCCCTGCACTCCCACTGCACTCAGCCCCTGCACTCCCACTGCACTCAGCCCCTGCACTCCCACTGCACTCAGCCCCTGCACTCCCACTGCACTCAGCCCCTGCACTCCCACTGCACTCAGCCCCTGCACTCCCACTGCACTCAGCCCCTGCACTCCCACTGCACTCAGCCCCTGCACTCCCACTGCACTCAGCCCCTGCACTCCCACTGCACTCAGCCCCTGCACTCCCACTGCACTCAGCCCCTGCACTCCCACTGCACTCAGCCCCTGCACTCCCACTGCACTCAGCCCCTGCACTCCCACTGCACTCAGCCCCTGCACTCCCACTGCACTCAGCCCCTGCACTCCCACTGCACTCAGCCCCTGCACTCCCACTGCACTCAGCCCCTGCACTCCCACTGCACTCAGCCCCTGCACTCCCACTGCACTCAGCCCCTGCACTCCCACTGCACTCAGCCCCTGCACTCCCACTGCACTCAGCCCCTGCACTCCCACTGCACTCAGCCCCTGCACTCCCACTGCACTCAGCCCCTGCACTCCCACTGCACTCAGCCCCTGCACTCCCACTGCACTCAGCCCCTGCACTCCCACTGCACTCAGCCCCTGCACTCCCACTGCACTCAGCCCCTGCACTCCCACTGCACTCAGCCCCTGCACTCCCACTGCACTCAGCCCCTGCACTCCCACTGCACTCAGCCCCTGCACTCCCACTGCACTCAGCCCCTGCACTCCCACTGCACTCAGCCCCTGCACTCCCACTGCACTCAGCCCCTGCACTCCCACTGCACTCAGCCCCTGCACTCCCACTGCACTCAGCCCCTGCACTCCCACTGCACTCAGCCCCTGCACTCCCACTGCACTCAGCCCCTGCACTCCCACTGCACTCAGCCCCTGCACTCCCACTGCACTCAGCCCCTGCACTCCCACTGCACTCAGCCCCTGCACTCCCACTGCACTCAGCCCCTGCACTCCCACTGCACTCAGCCCCTGCACTCCCACTGCACTCAGCCCCTGCACTCCCACTGCACTCAGCCCCTGCACTCCCACTGCACTCAGCCCCTGCACTCCCACTGCACTCAGCCCCTGCACTCCCACTGCACTCAGCCCCTGCACTCCCACTGCACTCAGCCCCTGCACTCCCACTGCACTCAGCCCCTGCACTCCCACTGCACTCAGCCCCTGCACTCCCACTGCACTCAGCCCCTGCACTCCCACTGCACTCAGCCCCTGCACTCCCACTGCACTCAGCCCCTGCACTCCCACTGCACTCAGCCCCTGCACTCCCACTGCACTCAGCCCCTGCACTCCCACTGCACTCAGCCCCTGCACTCCCACTGCACTCAGCCCCTGCACTCCCACTGCACTCAGCCCCTGCACTCCCACTGCACTCAGCCCCTGCACTCCCACTGCACTCAGCCCCTGCACTCCCACTGCACTCAGCCCCTGCACTCCCACTGCACTCAGCCCCTGCACTCCCACTGCACTCAGCCCCTGCACTCCCACTGCACTCAGCCCCTGCACTCCCACTGCACTCAGCCCCTGCACTCCCACTGCACTCAGCCCCTGCACTCCCACTGCACTCAGCCCCTGCACTCCCACTGCACTCAGCCCCTGCACTCCCACTGCACTCAGCCCCTGCACTCCCACTGCACTCAGCCCCTGCACTCCCACTGCACTCAGCCCCTGCACTCCCACTGCACTCAGCCCCTGCACTCCCACTGCACTCAGCCCCTGCACTCCCACTGCACTCAGCCCCTGCACTCCCACTGCACTCAGCCCCTGCACTCCCACTGCACTCAGCCCCTGCACTCCCACTGCACTCAGCCCCTGCACTCCCACTGCACTCAGCCCCTGCACTCCCACTGCACTCAGCCCCTGCACTCCCACTGCACTCAGCCCCTGCACTCCCACTGCACTCAGCCCCTGCACTCCCACTGCACTCAGCCCCTGCACTCCCACTGCACTCAGCCCCTGCACTCCCACTGCACTCAGCCCCTGCACTCCCACTGCACTCAGCCCCTGCACTCCCACTGCACTCAGCCCCTGCACTCCCACTGCACTCAGCCCCTGCACTCCCACTGCACTCAGCCCCTGCACTCCCACTGCACTCAGCCCCTGCACTCCCACTGCACTCAGCCCCTGCACTCCCACTGCACTCAGCCCCTGCACTCCCACTGCACTCAGCCCCTGCACTCCCACTGCACTCAGCCCCTGCACTCCCACTGCACTCAGCCCCTGCACTCCCACTGCACTCAGCCCCTGCACTCCCACTGCACTCAGCCCCTGCACTCCCACTGCACTCAGCCCCTGCACTCCCACTGCACTCAGCCCCTGCACTCCCACTGCACTCAGCCCCTGCACTCCCACTGCACTCAGCCCCTGCACTCCCACTGCACTCAGCCCCTGCACTCCCACTGCACTCAGCCCCTGCACTCCCACTGCACTCAGCCCCTGCACTCCCACTGCACTCAGCCCCTGCACTCCCACTGCACTCAGCCCCTGCACTCCCACTGCACTCAGCCCCTGCACTCCCACTGCACTCAGCCCCTGCACTCCCACTGCACTCAGCCCCTGCACTCCCACTGCACTCAGCCCCTGCACTCCCACTGCACTCAGCCCCTGCACTCCCACTGCACTCAGCCCCTGCACTCCCACTGCACTCAGCCCCTGCACTCCCACTGCACTCAGCCCCTGCACTCCCACTGCACTCAGCCCCTGCACTCCCACTGCACTCAGCCCCTGCACTCCCACTGCACTCAGCCCCTGCACTCCCACTGCACTCAGCCCCTGCACTCCCACTGCACTCAGCCCCTGCACTCCCACTGCACTCAGCCCCTGCACTCCCACTGCACTCAGCCCCTGCACTCCCACTGCACTCAGCCCCTGCACTCCCACTGCACTCAGCCCCTGCACTCCCACTGCACTCAGCCCCTGCACTCCCACTGCACTCAGCCCCTGCACTCCCACTGCACTCAGCCCCTGCACTCCCACTGCACTCAGCCCCTGCACTCCCACTGCACTCAGCCCCTGCACTCCCACTGCACTCAGCCCCTGCACTCCCACTGCACTCAGCCCCTGCACTCCCACTGCACTCAGCCCCTGCACTCCCACTGCACTCAGCCCCTGCACTCCCACTGCACTCAGCCCCTGCACTCCCACTGCACTCAGCCCCTGCACTCCCACTGCACTCAGCCCCTGCACTCCCACTGCACTCAGCCCCTGCACTCCCACTGCACTCAGCCCCTGCACTCCCACTGCACTCAGCCCCTGCACTCCCACTGCACTCAGCCCCTGCACTCCCACTGCACTCAGCCCCTGCACTCCCACTGCACTCAGCCCCTGCACTCCCACTGCACTCAGCCCCTGCACTCCCACTGCACTCAGCCCCTGCACTCCCACTGCACTCAGCCCCTGCACTCCCACTGCACTCAGCCCCTGCACTCCCACTGCACTCAGCCCCTGCACTCCCACTGCACTCAGCCCCTGCACTCCCACTGCACTCAGCCCCTGCACTCCCACTGCACTCAGCCCCTGCACTCCCACTGCACTCAGCCCCTGCACTCCCACTGCACTCAGCCCCTGCACTCCCACTGCACTCAGCCCCTGCACTCCCACTGCACTCAGCCCCTGCACTCCCACTGCACTCAGCCCCTGCACTCCCACTGCACTCAGCCCCTGCACTCCCACTGCACTCAGCCCCTGCACTCCCACTGCACTCAGCCCCTGCACTCCCACTGCACTCAGCCCCTGCACTCCCACTGCACTCAGCCCCTGCACTCCCACTGCACTCAGCCCCTGCACTCCCACTGCACTCAGCCCCTGCACTCCCACTGCACTCAGCCCCTGCACTCCCACTGCACTCAGCCCCTGCACTCCCACTGCACTCAGCCCCTGCACTCCCACTGCACTCAGCCCCTGCACTCCCACTGCACTCAGCCCCTGCACTCCCACTGCACTCAGCCCCTGCACTCCCACTGCACTCAGCCCCTGCACTCCCACTGCACTCAGCCCCTGCACTCCCACTGCACTCAGCCCCTGCACTCCCACTGCACTCAGCCCCTGCACTCCCACTGCACTCAGCCCCTGCACTCCCACTGCACTCAGCCCCTGCACTCCCACTGCACTCAGCCCCTGCACTCCCACTGCACTCAGCCCCTGCACTCCCACTGCACTCAGCCCCTGCACTCCCACTGCACTCAGCCCCTGCACTCCCACTGCACTCAGCCCCTGCACTCCCACTGCACTCAGCCCCTGCACTCCCACTGCACTCAGCCCCTGCACTCCCACTGCACTCAGCCCCTGCACTCCCACTGCACTCAGCCCCTGCACTCCCACTGCACTCAGCCCCTGCACTCCCACTGCACTCAGCCCCTGCACTCCCACTGCACTCAGCCCCTGCACTCCCACTGCACTCAGCCCCTGCACTCCCACTGCACTCAGCCCCTGCACTCCCACTGCACTCAGCCCCTGCACTCCCACTGCACTCAGCCCCTGCACTCCCACTGCACTCAGCCCCTGCACTCCCACTGCACTCAGCCCCTGCACTCCCACTGCACTCAGCCCCTGCACTCCCACTGCACTCAGCCCCTGCACTCCCACTGCACTCAGCCCCTGCACTCCCACTGCACTCAGCCCCTGCACTCCCACTGCACTCAGCCCCTGCACTCCCACTGCACTCAGCCCCTGCACTCCCACTGCACTCAGCCCCTGCACTCCCACTGCACTCAGCCCCTGCACTCCCACTGCACTCAGCCCCTGCACTCCCACTGCACTCAGCCCCTGCACTCCCACTGCACTCAGCCCCTGCACTCCCACTGCACTCAGCCCCTGCACTCCCACTGCACTCAGCCCCTGCACTCCCACTGCACTCAGCCCCTGCACTCCCACTGCACTCAGCCCCTGCACTCCCACTGCACTCAGCCCCTGCACTCCCACTGCACTCAGCCCCTGCACTCCCACTGCACTCAGCCCCTGCACTCCCACTGCACTCAGCCCTGCATCCCACTGCACTCAGCCCCTGCATCCCACTGCACTCAGCCCCTGCATCCCACTGCACTCAGCCCCTGCACCCCACTGCACTCAGCCCCTGCACCCCACTGCACTCAGCCCCTGCATCCCACTGCACTCAGCCCCTGCATCCCACTGCACTCAGCCCCTGCATCCCCACTGCACTCAGCCCCTGCATCCCACTGCACTCAGCCCCTGCATCCCACTGCACTCAGCCCCTGCATCCCACTGCACTCAGCCCCTGCATCCCACTGCACTCAGCCCCTGCATCCCACTGCACTCAGCCCCTGCATCCCACTGCACTCAGCCCCTGCATCCCACTGCACTCAGCCCCTGCATCCCACTGCACTCAGCCCCTGCATCCCACTGCACTCAGCCCCTGCATCCCACTGCACTCAGCCCCTGCATCCCACTGCACTCAGCCCCTGCATCCCACTGCACTCAGCCCCTGCATCCCACTGCACTCAGCCCCTGCATCCCACTGCACTCAGCCCCTGCATCCCACTGCACTCAGCCCCTGCATCCCACTGCACTCAGCCCCTGCATCCCACTGCACTCAGCCCCTGCATCCCACTGCACTCAGCCCCTGCATCCCACTGCACTCAGCCCCTGCATCCCACTGCACTCAGCCCCTGCATCCCACTGCACTCAGCCCCTGCATCCCACTGCACTCAGCCCCTGCATCCCACTGCACTCAGCCCCTGCATCCCACTGCACTCAGCCCCTGCATCCCACTGCACTCAGCCCCTGCATCCCACTGCACTCAGCCCCTGCATCCCACTGCACTCAGCCCCTGCATCCCACTGCACTCAGCCCCTGCATCCCACTGCACTCAGCCCCTGCATCCCACTGCACTCAGCCCCTGCATCCCACTGCACTCAGCCCCTGCATCCCACTGCACTCAGCCCCTGCATCCCACTGCACTCAGCCCCTGCATCCCACTGCACTCAGCCCCTGCATCCCACTGCACTCAGCCCCTGCATCCCACTGCACTCAGCCCCTGCATCCCACTGCACTCAGCCCCTGCATCCCACTGCACTCAGCCCCTGCATCCCACTGCACTCAGCCCCTGCATCCCACTGCACTCAGCCCCTGCATCCCACTGCACTCAGCCCCTGCATCCCACTGCACTCAGCCCCTGCATCCCACTGCACTCAGCCCCTGCATCCCACTGCACTCAGCCCCTGCATCCCACTGCACTCAGCCCCTGCATCCCACTGCACTCAGCCCCTGCATCCCACTGCACTCAGCCCCTGCATCCCACTGCACTCAGCCCCTGCATCCCACTGCACTCAGCCCCTGCATCCCACTGCACTCAGCCCCTGCATCCCACTGCACTCAGCCCCTGCATCCCACTGCACTCAGCCCCTGCATCCCACTGCACTCAGCCCCTGCATCCCACTGCACTCAGCCCCTGCATCCCACTGCACTCAGCCCCTGCATCCCACTGCACTCAGCCCCTGCATCCCACTGCACTCAGCCCCTGCATCCCACTGCACTCAGCCCCTGCATCCCACTGCACTCAGCCCCTGCATCCCACTGCACTCAGCCCCTGCATCCCACTGCACTCAGCCCCTGCATCCCACTGCACTCAGCCCCTGCATCCCACTGCACTCAGCCCCTGCATCCCACTGCACTCAGCCCCTGCATCCCACTGCACTCAGCCCCTGCATCCCACTGCACTCAGCCCCTGCATCCCACTGCACTCAGCCCCTGCATCCCACTGCACTCAGCCCCTGCATCCCACTGCACTCAGCCCCTGCATCCCACTGCACTCAGCCCCTGCATCCCACTGCACTCAGCCCCTGCATCCCACTGCACTCAGCCCCTGCATCCCACTGCACTCAGCCCCTGCATCCCACTGCACTCAGCCCCTGCATCCCACTGCACTCAGCCCCTGCATCCCACTGCACTCAGCCCCTGCATCCCACTGCACTCAGCCCCTGCATCCCACTGCACTCAGCCCCTGCATCCCACTGCACTCAGCCCCTGCATCCCACTGCACTCAGCCCCTGCATCCCACTGCACTCAGCCCCTGCATCCCACTGCACTCAGCCCCTGCATCCCACTGCACTCAGCCCCTGCATCCCACTGCACTCAGCCCCTGCATCCCACTGCACTCAGCCCCTGCATCCCACTGCACTCAGCCCCTGCATCCCACTGCACTCAGCCCCTGCATCCCACTGCACTCAGCCCCTGCATCCCACTGCACTCAGCCCCTGCATCCCACTGCACTCAGCCCCTGCATCCCACTGCACTCAGCCCCTGCATCCCACTGCACTCAGCCCCTGCATCCCACTGCACTCAGCCCCTGCATCCCACTGCACTCAGCCCCTGCATCCCACTGCACTCAGCCCCTGCATCCCACTGCACTCAGCCCCTGCATCCCACTGCACTCAGCCCCTGCATCCCACTGCACTCAGCCCCTGCATCCCACTGCACTCAGCCCCTGCATCCCACTGCACTCAGCCCCTGCATCCCACTGCACTCAGCCCCTGCATCCCACTGCACTCAGCCCCTGCATCCCACTGCACTCAGCCCCTGCATCCCACTGCACTCAGCCCCTGCATCCCACTGCACTCAGCCCCTGCATCCCACTGCACTCAGCCCCTGCATCCCACTGCACTCAGCCCCTGCATCCCACTGCACTCAGCCCCTGCATCCCACTGCACTCAGCCCCTGCATCCCACTGCACTCAGCCCCTGCATCCCACTGCACTCAGCCCCTGCATCCCACTGCACTCAGCCCCTGCATCCCACTGCACTCAGCCCCTGCATCCCACTGCACTCAGCCCCTGCATCCCACTGCACTCAGCCCCTGCATCCCACTGCACTCAGCCCCTGCATCCCACTGCACTCAGCCCCTGCATCCCACTGCACTCAGCCCCTGCATCCCACTGCACTCAGCCCCTGCATCCCACTGCACTCAGCCCCTGCATCCCACTGCACTCAGCCCCTGCATCCCACTGCACTCAGCCCCTGCATCCCACTGCACTCAGCCCCTGCATCCCACTGCACTCAGCCCCTGCATCCCACTGCACTCAGCCCCTGCATCCCACTGCACTCAGCCCCTGCATCCCACTGCACTCAGCCCCTGCATCCCACTGCACTCAGCCCCTGCATCCCACTGCACTCAGCCCCTGCATCCCACTGCACTCAGCCCCTGCATCCCACTGCACTCAGCCCCTGCATCCCACTGCACTCAGCCCCTGCATCCCACTGCACTCAGCCCCTGCATCCCACTGCACTCAGCCCCTGCATCCCACTGCACTCAGCCCCTGCATCCCACTGCACTCAGCCCCTGCATCCCACTGCACTCAGCCCCTGCATCCCACTGCACTCAGCCCCTGCATCCCACTGCACTCAGCCCCTGCATCCCACTGCACTCAGCCCCTGCATCCCACTGCACTCAGCCCCTGCATCCCACTGCACTCAGCCCCTGCATCCCACTGCACTCAGCCCCTGCATCCCACTGCACTCAGCCCCTGCATCCCACTGCACTCAGCCCCTGCATCCCACTGCACTCAGCCCCTGCATCCCACTGCACTCAGCCCCTGCATCCCACTGCACTCAGCCCCTGCATCCCACTGCACTCAGCCCCTGCATCCCACTGCACTCAGCCCCTGCATCCCACTGCACTCAGCCCCTGCATCCCACTGCACTCAGCCCCTGCATCCCACTGCACTCAGCCCCTGCATCCCACTGCACTCAGCCCCTGCATCCCACTGCACTCAGCCCCTGCATCCCACTGCACTCAGCCCCTGCATCCCACTGCACTCAGCCCCTGCATCCCACTGCACTCAGCCCCTGCATCCCACTGCACTCAGCCCCTGCATCCCACTGCACTCAGCCCCTGCATCCCACTGCACTCAGCCCCTGCATCCCACTGCACTCAGCCCCTGCATCCCACTGCACTCAGCCCCTGCATCCCACTGCACTCAGCCCCTGCATCCCACTGCACTCAGCCCCTGCATCCCACTGCACTCAGCCCCTGCATCCCACTGCACTCAG
>NW_026728352.1:0-65000 GCF_030684315.1 Stegostoma tigrinum
CCTTCGTCAGAGACGGGGATGGGAGAGGGAACTGGAATAAATAGGGAGAGAGCGAGAGGCGGACCGAAGAAGGAGAGAAAAGAAGATAGGTAGAGAGGAGAGTATAGGTGAGGTCGGGTGAGGATAGGTCAGTCCAGGGAAGGAGGCAGGATGAGGTAGAGGTAGGAAATGGAGGTGTGGCTTGAGGTGGGACAGAGGGATGGGTGAGAGGAAGAACAGGTTTGGGATGCAGTTGGGGAGGGGACGAGCTGAGCTGGTTTTGGGATGCAGTGGGGGGAGGGGACGAGCTGAGCTGGTTTTGGGATGCAGTGGGGGGAGGGGACGAGCTGATCTGGTTTTGGGATGCAGTGGGGGAAGGGGAGATTTTGAAGCTTGTTTTCTCTCCATCTTCGGTCCGCCTCCCCCTCTCTCCCTATTTATTCCAGTTCCCTCTCCCCATCCCCGTCTGTGATAGAGGGTCTGGGCCCAAAACGTCAGCTTTTGTGCTCCTGAGATGCTGCTTGGCCTGTTGTGTTCATCCAGCTCCACACTTTGTTAACGTGGATTCTCCAGCATCTGCAGTTCCCATTAATTCCTCCCCCCGACCACCCTCCTCCTCCCCCCGACCACCCTCCTTCTCCCCCCAACCACCCTCCTCCTCATCCTCCTCCTTACCCTCTCCCCCTCCCCCCTCCCCCCTCCTCCTCCCCCCTCCTCCCTCCTCCTCCACTCCCTCCTCCCTCCTCCCTCCTCCTCCACTCCCCCCACCCTCCTCCTCCTCCTCCTCCACTCCCCCCACCCTCCTCCTCCTCCTCCTCCACTCCCCCCACCCTCCTCCTCCTCCTCCACTCCCCCCACCCTCTTCCTCTTCCTCTTCCTCTTCCTCCTCCTCCTCCTCCTCCTCCTCCTCCTCCTCTTCCTCTTCCTCCTCCTCCTCCTCCTCCTCCTCCTCCTCCTCCTCCTCCTCCCACCACTCCCCCCACCCTCTTCCTCTTCCTCTTCCTCTTCCTCTTCCTCCTCCTCCACTTCCTCTTCCTCCACTCCCCCACCCTCCTCCTCCTCCTCCTCCTCCTCCTCCTCCTCCTCCTCCTCCTCCTCCTCCTCCTCCTCCACTTCCACCTCCTCCTCCACTTCCACGCCCCACATCATCCTCCTCCACTCCCCACATCCTCCTCCTCCTCCACTCCCCACATCCTCCTCCTCCACTCCCCACATCCTCCTCCTCCTCCTCTTCTTCCTCCACTCCCCACATCCTCCTCCTCCTCCTCCACTTCCACTCCCCACATCCTCCTCCTCCTCCTCCACTCCCCACATCATCCTCCTCCTCCTCCTCCACTCCCCACATCCTCCTCCTCCACTCCCCACATCCTCCTCCTCCACTCCCCACATCCTCCTCCTCCTCCTCCACTCCCCCCACTCTACTCCTCCTCCTCCACTCCACCCACCCTCCTCCTCCTCCTCCTCCTCCACTCCACCCACCCTCCTCCTCCTCCACTCCACCCACCCTCCTCCTCCTCCTCCTCCTCCTCCTCCTCCTCCTCCTCCTCCACTCCCCCCATCCTCCTCCTCCTCCTCCACTCCCCACATCATTCCCCTCCTCCTCCACTCCCCCCACCCTCCTCCTCCTCCTTCTCCACTCCACCCACCCTCCTCCACTCCCCCCACCCTCCTCCTCCTCCTCCACTTCCTCCTCCTCCTCCACTTCCACGCCCCACATCCTCCTCCTCCACTCCCCACATTCTCCTCCTCCTCCACTCCCCACATCCTCCTCCTCCACTCCCCACATCCTCCTCCTCCTCCTCTTCTTCCTCCACTCCCCACATCCTCCTCCTCCTCCTCCACTTCCACTCCCCACATCCTCCTCCTCCTCCTCCACTCCCCACATCATCCTCCTCCTCCTCCACTCCCCACATCCTCCTCCTCCACTCCCCACATCCTCCTCCTCCTCCTCCACTCCACCCACCCTCCTCCTCCTCCTCCTCCACTCCACCCACCCTCCTCCTCCTCCACTCCACCCACCCTCCTCCTCCTCCTCCTCCTCCTCCTCATCCTCCTCCACTCCCCACATCATCCTCCTCCTCCTCCACTCCCCACATCCTCCTCCTCCTCCTCCACTCCCCACATCATCCTCCTCCTCCACTCCCCCACCCTCCTCCTCCTCCGCCGCCTCCTCCCCCCACCCTCCTCCTCCTCCTTCTCCACTCCACCCACCCTCTCCACTCCCCCCACCTTCCACTTCCTCTTCCCGCCACCATCCTCCCCTCTCACCCCCACCCTCTTCCACCCCCTTCTTCCCCCCCACCCTCTTCCTCCTTCTTCCTGCCCCACCTTCTTGCTCCTTCTTCCCGCCCCACCCCCCTCCTCCTTCTTCACGCCCCACCCTCCTCCTCCTTCACGCCCCACCCTCCTCCTCCCCCCCGCAACCCCCCCTCCTTTGACCATACCCTTCCTCCTACTCCTCGTTTCCCCCACCCTCCTGCTCCACCTCCTATTCCCCCACCCTCCGCCACCCCGTCCTCCTCACAGCCACTTGCCCCCTCCGTCCTCACCCGCACACAGCCGCTTGCCCCCTCCGTCCTCACCCGCGCATAGCCACTTGCCCCTGCAGTACTTAGCAACTGACAGCAACTTGCCTCCTCTGTCATTACCCGTCCCCAGCTGTCCTGACCCCCTCAGCCTCTTGCCCCTGCAGTCTTCACCCGTCCACGGCGACTTGCCCTTTCCGTCCTGACTCGCTCACGGCGATTTGCGCCCTCTCTCCTGACGCACTCAGAGCTAGTTGCCCCCCCAGCCCTGACCCGCTCACAGGTACTGGCCCCCCCAGCCCTGACCCGCTGACAGCTATTTGCCACCGCAGCCCTGAACCGCTCACAGGGTCTTGCCCCCGCACCCTGACCCGCTGACAGGGACTGTCCCCAGCAGCCCTGACCCGCTGACAGGGACTTACCCTCACAGCCCTGACCCGCTCCTAGGGACTTGCCCCCACAGCTCTGACCTGCTGACAGCGATTTGCCCCCGCAGCCCTGACCCGCTCACAGCGACTTGCCCCCTCAGTCCTGACCGGCTCACAGGGACTGGCCCCCGCAGCCCGGCCCCGCTGACAGCGATTTGCCCCAGCAGCCCTGTCCTGCTGACAGCGATTTGCCCCCTCAGTCCTGACCGGCTCACAGGTACCGGCCCCTGCAGCCCTGTCCCGCTGACATCGATTTGCCCCCTCAGTCCTGACCGGCTCACAGGTACCGGCCCCCGCAGCCCTGTCCCACTGACAGCGATTTGCCCCCTCAGTCCTGACCGGCTCACAGGTACTGGCCCCCACAGTCATGTGCCCCCTTAGTCCTGACCGGCTCACAGGTACTGGCCCCCGCAGCCCTGTCCCGCTGACAGCAATTTGCCCCTGCAGCCCTGTCCCGCTGACCGATTTGCCCCCTCAGTCCTGACTGGCTTACAGGTACTGGCCCCCGCAGCCCTGTCCCGCTGACAGCGATTTGCCCCCGCAGCCCTGTCCCGCTGACAGCGATGTCCCCCCTTAGTCCTGACCGGCTCACAGGTACCGGCCCCCGCAGCCCTGTCCTGCTCATGGGGACTTGCCCCCTCAGTCCTGACCCGCTCACAGGGACTGGCCCCCACAGCCCTGTTCCGCTCACAGCGATTTGCCCCCTGCAGTCCTGTCGCGCTCACAGCGACTTGGCCCCCCGCAGCCCTGACCCGCTCGCAGCGACTTGCCCCCTGCAGTCCTGTCGCGTTCGCTGCGGCTGGCCCCCTGCAGCCCAGTCCCGCTGACAGTGACTTGCCCCTCCTTCCTGTCCTGCTCACAGGCACTTGTCCCCTCCGTCGTAACCCGCTCACAACGACTTGTCCCCTCTGTCCTGTCCCGCTCACAGCGTCTTGCCTCCCATCCCTCTTGCACAGGTCACCCCTTGCTCAGAAACGGTCCCAATTATCCATGAGCCGGAAACCCTGCCCCCTGTGCCAGCTCCTTAACCATGCATTCATCTCACCTGTCTTTCTATGACAACTCTCTAACATGTGGCACTCGTGGCAACCCATAAATTTATTACCCTTTGGGTCCTGCCTTTCAGCCTCTTTGCTAACTCCTTATCCATAGTCCGCAGGATGTCTTCCCTCTTTCTGCCCATGTCATTGGTACCAACGTGCACGGTGGCCTTTGGCTGCTCACCCTCCACCTTAAGAATTTGTTGCAACCACTCAGAGATGTTCTTGACCTTGGCACCAGGGAAGCAACACACAGCCCTGGTGTCTCAAATGTGGCGACAGAATCTATGCCCCCAATGAATGAGTCTCCAACCACGCTCGCTCACTTGGATTTGCCTGACCCTGTCCCACAGCAGGGTGGTTTGTACCATGGGCCTGGCCACTGCTGGTTATATAACTGACCCAGTTTAGTTTTAGATCAGTGTTAACCTTGGTTTAGTGGATAGCCAAGCACCTCAGTAGTCTACAATACAGGAGAAATACATTCTTAAGCTCACGGATTCTGTGACAGTCAAGGACAAGCACTGAATTGTTCTAACCTGATTACCAACACCTGGCCCGTAGCCTTGCATGGCTTGGATAGCACTTGCACATTTAAAAAAAAAATAAATGTAAGGATGATGTGAGTGTAAGGACATGGAATTTTTTGGATATGGTCATATTCTCTCTTGTTGGAGCTGATTGCTGCTTAGCACTTGTATGGTGCAAATGTAACATCCTTTATCAGGCCAAGCCTGATCGTTGTCCAAGTCTCACTGTATTTTCTCATCGTTGACTTCACTGTTGGGTCGAAGCAACATTTTGTACATACCCTACCTATTCTGAAACTCTGTCACTTAATATTAAGCCTAATAAAGACAAGTATCCAATGTGCCTTCCAAACCACTTCAACGACCTCGTCCATTACATTGGGGGATCAACAGGCATACACATCAAGATCCTGAGATCCCTCTGATCATTGGTGCTTGTGAGGTCCGTATGATTCATCATGGGCTCCAAAATCTGTTTGTGCTGTGTCACCTAATCCTTATCCCGTTTGTCCTTACATGAAATAATGTTCTCAAACGCTTCTCAAATATTCTTCCCAATCCTACTTTTTGTAATCATGATACAAGTGAGCATAAAACTTGGAACACTACAGCAACAGGAATGTGCCCTTTGGCCCACCGTGTTGGGCCAAACATGACAAGAAATGAAATAATCTCTTCTGCCTGTCCTTGATCCATCGTTCTCCATTCCTTGCATATTCGTGCACTTAACTAAAAGACCCTTTTAAATGCTTTCATCGTATCTGCATCCACTACCACCCCGGGCAATGTATTCCACACTTTTAACATGCTCAGTGTGAAATATTTGCCCCTCACATCTCTTTTGAACTCTTTCCCCCCCCCCCCCCCCCCCCCACCTCAGCTTAAATGCATGCCCCCTAATAGTGGACACTTCAACTCCGGGGGAGAAATTTTCTGACCGTTAGCTGTATTTATGTATCTCCAAATTTTATAGACTTCTATCAAGCCCGCCCTCAGCTTCTACTGCCCCAGAGAAAACGAAGAGTTTTTCCAGCTCCTCCTTCTCATTCATACCCTCTATTCCAGTCAGCATGCTGGTAAATCTCTTCTGCACCCTGTCCAAAGCCTGCACATCCTTAGTGTAATGTGGCGGCCAGAATTGAATGCAATACTCTGTGTGGTCTCAACAAAGTCTTGTAAAGCTGCAGTGTGACATCCTGACTCTTGCACTGAGTTCCCCTATGAATAAAGGCAAGCATGCGATATGCCTTCTTGACCACCCTATCTACTTGTGTGGCTACTGTCAGGGAGTTATGGTCTAGGACCCCAAGATCCCTCTGGACTTCACTGCTGTTTGGGGTCCTGCCATTAACTGTGTATCCCTTTCCTTAACACTTGGTCTCCTAAAATGCAACACCTCATGCCCACCCAGATTAAATTCCATCGGCCATTTCTCCGCTCGAGTTTGCAATTGGTCTGTATCTTGCTGTGTCCTTTGACAACCTTCCATGCTGCCCACAAGTCCATTGGTCCTTATATCATCTGCAAACTTACTAATCCCCCGTCTACATTTGCCACCAAGTCATTTACATATATCACAAACAGCAGAAGTCACATTGATGCGGAACACCACTCGTCACTGAGCTGCAGCCAGAAAAACAGCTTTCCACCACTGAGACGGCAAGAACTGTAGATGCTGTAATCAGAGTTAACCAAGTGTGGAGCTGGAGGAACGCAGCAGGTCAGGCAGCATCAGAGGAACAGGAAAGCTGACATTGTTGATGCTGCCTGGCCTGCTGTGTTCCTCCAGCCCGATACTGTGTTATCTTTGTTAGCCTTCCACCGCTACCGTCTGCCTTATATGGGCAGGCCAAGTCACCATGGATCTCATGGATCCTAATCTTCTGGATGAGCATACCATGAGGAACCTTGTTGAAAACCTTCGTAAAATCCATGTATATGTTATCAACTGTTCTACCCGAATTGATCACCCTTGTCACCTCCGTGAAAACTTCAACTGACTTGGTAAGACATAACCTGCCCCGCATAATGCCATGCTGGCTGTCCCTTATTAGCCCATACTTTTGAGACATGAGACACTCAGCAGTCTGCAGTTTCCTGGAAAGTCCCTGTTTTCCTGCTTGAACAGAGGAACGACTTTGTCCACTCACCAGTCTCCGCAACCCCTCCAGTGCCTGGCAAGGATATCAGATCCTATTGAAAGTAGTGTGTTGATGCATTTGTGTCATGATTGTGTTTTGTTTCAGCCCTAACATTGAAAGCAGTGTAAGAATGTCTTTGTGCAGCAGGCGAGGTGTGATGAGACTGAGCCTTCATACAATTGCAAGATGTTGAAAATTTGCCATTATTTATGAAAACAGTGATAAATTTCCATGATCAACATTTCTGTTACACTGCAATGATTATCCCATGGCGTGTAAAATCAGAAAGATACGATAAAATGAGACTGGGTCATATGCAGGGAGAATGTTTGCATTTCATGTCGATAGAAGTAGTGAAATATTTCCATGAATCTAAAAGTCACTTTTCCGTTCATTGAAGGACACAATCATCGCCTTGGAAGCTTCATCACGATACTACTTTGCATTTCTGAAGAGGGAAGAAGAAATCAACATGCAAATTCAATTCCATGGTTTTGGAAGTCCCATTGAGAACACAATTCATTTGCGCCAGCATAATGCTCTGACCGAGAAAGAATTGAAGGTGAGTTTGTAGTTTAGAAGATCGCAGCAATTTATGCATCAACTTCTTCATCGATAACGTTCCATTGCTTTCAAACTGCATTTTCCACTCTGCGAGATAATAACTGTTAGAACAAGCAACAGTATCGGTAGATGGTCTATGGGGAATGCAATGTTACAAAACCCGATCCATTCAACAACATATTTCAGATATGTCAACAAATTAAATATTCCAGCACAGGATAAAACAAGGAAGATGAGAGTGAGGAGGCAAGAGTTCTGATGACAAAAGAACAGAAATTTACCTTTATCCATTCGAGCAAAAAAGCAGGCACACAAATAAATAATCATCTAACAATGCACATGTGCAACGGAGGCTACAGGGGGACTGAAAATGCCGATTTGTTGTCATGCGTATTGCTGAAAGGATGATTGAAACAGATTCTGTGGTAAATTTGAAGAAATACAGATAATGCATCTCAGGATGTTGGAGAAAGAACATTTCTGGACTGAGGCAAATTGTATTGCCCTTTTCAGGAGTTAAGAGGTTCATATTGAATTGAAACACTTCCTTGTGTGCTGAAAGCTTTAGTTTAGTTGCAGCTGGATCACAATTTCTGTTCCTGGTAGTATTTAGCAAACTGTTAAAAGTGAATGTCACTGCACAGAATTCCAAACATGACTCCAATCAGTACAGAAAATATCCAAGGGGTATGATGAGTTGTATCCTCTCATGTTGAACAATGCAGCTACAGACACAATGGAGGCACTGATGATAATCTTCCAAGAATCCTTAGATTGTGGAAAATTCTCAGAGGATTGAAAGATTGTGAACATAACACCATTATTACAAAGATACTTGGACAAAATAGTAAGCAAGTATTGCCAGTTTAGGTCAACCTGGGTAGATGTTCATGCCGGCGATGAAATAACAGGGTACTGAGTGTGCTATAACATCCTACAGAGTTAACATCCTTTCATAAAGGGGAAATAATACTTGACAAACTTGCTACAGTGCTTTGAGAAGGAAACAAACATTACTGACGAAGGACCACCAGTTGATGTAGTACATTGAGATTTCAACAAAGCATTTGATAAGGTACAGCTCATAAGGTGTCTCAAAAGAAAAGAGCCCGTGTGTTCAAGGGTGGTATGTCCGGATGGACAGAGGACTGCATCGTAAATAGAAGTAGAATCGTAGTAGCAGGATGGTAACTTAGAAGTCATGTACGGCCACAGAGCGAGTGCTGCGGAGGCCGAACACCTCGTGTTGACTGGGTTGATTTCGGAAATGGCGGAGGGGATTGCTATGCTTAGGAAAGTTGGGCTACATTCGTTGGAGTTTATAAGATTGAAAAAAATCTTATGTTTTCGACATGTAAGATTCTTAAGAGGCTTGTTAGTGTATATCCGTAGAGATTACTCCCATTTGTGAAAGATTTTACGACCAGAGGCCACATTTTCAAATTGGTTGCCTATTAATTCAGGGAAGAATTACTTCTTTCAAGTTGTAGCAATTTATTGAACACTTGAACCAAGAGTTCAGGCAGACCCTCTAATAAGAGACACCTCCTCTGTATTAATTCTCTCGATTTGACAGAAGATCGGCCCTGTGAGAGGGTCAGTACTGAGGTATTGAAGCTTTGTCAGAAGGCGAATAATGAGTGCGGGCACTGAAGAAGTGCCTCATTGACAGGGGTTCAGTCCTGACCCCTGTGAGAGTTCATCATTGTCAGATGGTCAATACTGAGACAATGCTTCCTTGTAAAAGGATCAGCACTAAAGATCTGCCACACATTTTTAGTGTCAGTGTTGAGGAAATGCAGCAATATGAGTGGGTCCGAACTGTGGGAGTGCATTATTGTCAGAAGGGCAAGACTGAGGCAGCACCTCATTCTAAGGTGAGGCAATGCCATACAAATAGAAGGTCAGTCCTGAGATATTGCTACTGTGAGAGGGTCAGAAATAAAGGTGCCTCCTTGTCAGATGGTCAGAACTGAGGGATTGAAGCATTGTCAGAGCTTCAATACTGAGGCCTTGCTTCGTTGTCAAAGGGTCAAATCTGTGCGAGTGCGATATTGTCAGAGGATCAATGCTGAGGCAGTGCCTCAAAATAATGGTGTGTTTTTGATGACAGCGTGCATCGAAGTGGTTCTTTTGTGATTCTATCAAGTGCAGTTAAAGGAATGCTTGCCAATTTTCTGAAAGATGAACATTTATTGAGGAAATAAAAGATGGAGAAAGAGTAATTAAAAAGAATAACAAGGAGAGAGTAAAAAAGAATAAGCCTCATGTTCTTGTGGCCGTGAGGGACCCCTCGATCAACGGCTGGCCTGGAGGCTGAGGCTGAGGTTGTTCCTGGCACCGTTCGCGGTCTCATTCCGAGATGACGTCCAGTGCCGAGGAACAAAATGCTCCCTCTGCTCCGGTGTAACAAACGACTTGGCAAAGAAAAAAACCAGTTACAGAAATAAAATTAACTGTAAAACAGGAATGCTGACAGGACTCATTCAAAGTCAACCATTTCTCAAATATCAAGAAATGTTACCCTTCAGCCCATCCTATTCATGGGGTTGGAACTGCTAGTACCACACGAATGCAGCATCACGACTGAGGCAATGCAGCACTGTGCGAGGGTCAGGATTAAGGGTCAGTTTTGAGCCAGTGCCTTGATGTTATGGAGTCAGAACATTATTGCCACATGTTCAATACAGACAGTGTGTTGACCCTCTGTCAATGCTTCAATGCCTCAGTGCCCACCCTCTGATAATGAATCACTCCAACAGTTCTGACCCTATCTTGCAAGACCTCAGTATGACCTTTCTGACCCTATTACAGTGGGCCACTGCTGCAGTATTGACCATCTGATAATGATGCAATCCCTCAGTTCTGACCCTCTGACAGTTGTGCAACCCCTCAGTCTGCACCCTTTCATCATTCGGCACTTGCTCAATTATGAGCCCTTTGTGAGTTAGTTGTGAGGCAAGACTTCATTGCTGCAGTGTCAGTGCTGAGAGCGGCCTTTTTATTAGCTCATCAGTACCTAAGGTACTGGCTAATTGTCAGCAGGTCAGTTCTGAGGCAGCGTCTCTTTGCCCGAACCCTGACTCTAAACCCAGCCTCAGCCCTAAACCCATACAAACGCTCGCCTTAGGCTAACCCTCACCTCAGCATTAACCCTAACCCTAACCCTAACCATATCCTCAGCGTAAACCCTCCCTACCCTCAGCCCTAATGCTGATCCTCAGGCCGAACATCTAGTCTCAGCCCTAAAGTGAGCCTCAGTCCTACCACTAGCTATGGCCTCAGCCCTAAAATGAACCGTAACACACAGCCCCAATTAACGCTTAGCCTCAACCCCAACCCTCGCCTAAGCTCCAAGTCTAACCTCAGCCCTAACCTAACCCCCAATACTTGCCTGTCAGAGAGTTAGTACTGAGGAAGTGCTTTAGTTTCAGAGATTTAGTCCTGAGAATGCGCTTCGTTTTCAGAGTGACCATCTGAAACAGCGTCTCATTGAAATGGGGTCAGAATTGCTGGAATGCTACATGGAATGGTGACAGATTGTAGGACTGTCAGTGGGTCAGATCTGAGGTAGTGCATCAACGGTGGATGGTCAGTCTTGAGGGAGTTCAGAGGATCAACGAAGAGGGAATGCCTCAATGCAATGGCAACAGAACTGAGAGAGGGCCACAGGATTAGAGATATGCCACATGATTGGAGATGGTAGGAAGTGCCTCATTGTCAGCAGGTCCGTTTTGTGGCCGGTCGCCATAGCTGGAGAGTCAGTTCTGAGGCAGTGTGTCTTTGTCAGAGGGTCTGTACTGAAGCAGTGCCTCATTATTCGAGAGGGTTTGGTGTGAGGCAGTATCTGATTGGTGCAAGGTCAGCCCTAAGGGAGTGCCTCTTTGTCAGAGGGTCAGTACTGAGTTAGCGACTCATTGTGAGGAGTTCAGAATTGAGGGACTGCCACGTGATGAGAGGGTCAAAACGGAGGTAGTGTGGCTGTATCTGACCGTCCGAAGGGAGTGCCATTGTTAGAAGGTCAGTTCTGAGAAACTGCCTCCGTGTAATGGCATCAGCATTGAAGCTAACCACGTGACGAGCCGATAAAAACTAAGTTATTGCAGGAGCATCAGAGGGCCAGATCTGTAGGAGTGCATTATTTTCAGAGGTGAATACTGAGGCACAGCCTCAGTGTAAAGGGGTCAAAATTAAGGGAGTGCCACACAATTACAGGGCAGTACGGAAGTATTACAGCACTGTGTGCGGCGCAGAATCGATGGAGTGCATCATTGTTATCCAGCCACAAGTGAGGCAGCGCCTCATTGTAATGGATCAGAATAGGGTCAGTACTGAGAGTCAGTACAGAGGTAGTGCAGAACTGTGGAGGTGTCAGAACTGAGGGAGAGCACCATTGTCAGCTGGTCAAAAGTGCCCCATTGTCGTAAGATCAGAACTGAGGGTGTGCCGCACAAGGAGAGGGTCAATATAGAGGAAGTGACTCTTTGTCAGTGTTAATACTGAAGTATGACCTCATCTTGAGGGGATCAGGCTTCAGAGAATGCCTTGTTGTCAGAGGGTCGGCACTGCAGCAGGGCTATGTTGTAAGGGGGTCAGAATTGAAGGAGTGCCACCCATTTTAGAAGGTCAGTACAGAGGTAATCTAGCACTGTCAGAGGGAAGTCCTGATGGAGTGCCTCATTGTCATTGGATCAGTTTTCAGGCAGTACCTCTTTGGCAGAGCGTCAGTACTGACGCAGTGCCTGATTGTAATGGGATCAGAATTCAAGGAGTGCCACTGCCTCACTGAGGTACTGCAGCTCTATCAGAGGGTCAGTGGCCTATTGTCAGAGGGTCTGTTTGAGCCAGTGCCTACTTGGCAGAGTGTCAGCAATTAGGGAGTTTGCCTTTATCAGAGGGTCAGAACTAGAGAGTGCATTTGTAGCAGAGTGTCAATACTCAGCCTTGTCCGCCCAAGTCTAACACCAGCACCTCCACATCATCCGCCCACCCTGACGACTGACCCTCCACCAATGAGCTACTGCCTCACACTGGACTGACCAACAATGAGACACTATCCCTGCAGACCCCCTGACAAAGAAGCAGTGCCTCAGTACTGACTGTCAGGCAAGGATGGCTCTCTGTCAGTCCTGACCCTCTCACAAGGAGACACTGCCTCAGATCATGACCCTCTGACAATAATGCACGCCCACAGTTCAGATTCTCTGACGCTGTTGCAGTACCTCAGTACTGAGTCTCTGTTAGTGTGGCACTGCTTCAATTCTGACCCTTCTATAATGAGACACTGCCTCAGTATCGACAGTCTGACAATAGTTCACTCCCACTATTCTGATGCTCTGACAGTGCTGCTATACCTCAGTACTCACTAATTAACAATGAGGGTTAGCGTGAGAGGGTGGCGAGGGTTAGGGTTTGGGTTCGGACCAAGGCTAGGGGTTAGGTGTGAGGATTGGACGAGGTTTTGGATGAGGGTAGAGTTAGGGTGAGGGATGAGACTTGTGTTAGGGTGACTAATGAGGTTAAGTTTGGAGTTCGGGGTAGGGCTCGGGAGAGGTTTTGGGTTAAGGCTGAGGTTAGGCTTCGGGCTGAGTCTATGGTTAGGGTTAGAGCTCAGACCACATTTAGGTTTGGGGCTGAGGCTTCTGCTTAGGTTGAGGGTGAGTGTTAGGCCTGAGGCTAGGCTTAGGCCTGAAGCCGCGGTTAGGTTTGGGGTTGGACTGATTAGACCCACTCTGACCCATTACAATGAGGTTCTACCACAGAACTGACTCTCTGTCGATAAAGAACATGAGATGCTGTCAGCTTGTCCAATCAGAGGTCCAATATTAAGGAAATAGTGCACTGTTGGAGGGTTGATAAATATAATATAATATAAAGGGAGTGCTGCACTGTCAGAGGGTTGATGACGTGGGAGTGCTGAAATAGCGCAGAATCAGACCTGAGAGAGTGCTGCACGTTCAGAGAGTTAGTACTGAGGGAGTGCTATAATGTCAGAGGATTGATATCAAGAGGCACCGCCGAAGGATCAGTAGCGCAGTACTGTCCGAAGGCCAATATTGAGAGAGTTCTGCTGCGTCGGTGGGGGTCGATATTACAGAATTGTGACACTATCAGTGTATGGATGTCAGACGGTCAGTTCTGAGGGAGGGCTACGCTGTTGGAGGGTCAATATTGAGTGTGTGTGCGACACTCAGATGATCACTTTGTTGGAGTTCGGCACTGTAACGGAGTGCCACACCGGCAGCGGGTCAATATTAAGGGAGTGCTGCACTGTCAGAGGGTTAAAGATGAGGGAGGGCTTCTCTTTGTGGGGGTGGGTATGAAAGAGAACCTCCCGTTCGGGGATCAGTATTAATGTTGTAGAGTCAGTAGAGAGGCAGTGCTGCACTGTGGAGGGTCAATAAGAAGCATGTAGCTCCACTGGCAAGGTGCCAATGATGACAGAATGCTGCACTGCCAGAGGATCAGCAATGAGGGAAAACTGTATTGTCAGAGTGTCTTCGTCAAGAAAGTGCCACTCTGTCGGAAGGCCAATATTAAGGGAGTGCTGCACTGTCACAGGATCAATATTAGGGGTGTGCTGCACTAACAGAGGGTCAGTGTTGATTGAATGCTTGACTGTTGCAGAGCCAGGACTGAGGGAATCCTGCATCGTTCCGGTGTCATCATTGAGGGAGTGCTGCACTGTTAATGGCCGATAGTAAGGGAGTGTGACACTGTCAGAGTGTCATTACCAAAGGTGGGCTACAGTATCAGAGGGTGAGTAATGAGGGAATGCTGCGCTGTCGGAGGGTCAGCACTGAGGTGGGCTGTACTGTCAGATCGTCAATGTAAATAATAATGTCAGGGGAGTGCTGCATTGTGAGTTGGTCCATATTAAGGGAACGCTGAAACTGTCAGTGATGCTCAGGGTGTGCAACACTGTCAGAGGGAGTGATGTACTCTGAGTGTCAGCACGGAGGCTGACCTTCACTGTAATTGTGTCAGAATTAAAAGACCGGTCAGAGGATATAAACTGAGGCATTTCAGAGCCATCAGAAGGCCGAAACTGAGGTGTTTCAGATCAGTTTGAGGGTGCCTCATTTGAATGTGGTCAGACTTGAGCAAGTGCTTCATTGTCAGAGGCTCAGAACCAAGTGAGTGCCTCGTTATCAGACACTGTCCTAAAGAGGGCCTTGTTGTTGGTGGCTGTGTTGTAAGGCAATTCCTCATTGCTGCAGGATCAGCCTTGAGAGTGTGCCAGTCTGGAAGGAGTGCCTAAAAACTGAGAGAGTGCTACACAATTCGAGATTCAGCGCTGAGTAAGTGCCTCATTGTCACAGAGTTAGTTCTGAGGCAGGGTCACATTGCCTTAGGGTCAATTCTGAGGGTGTATTAGGAGCAGACTGTAAATACTGAGTCAGTAGCTCAGTGCATTGGATTCAGAGTTGATGGAGTACAAGATGATTAGAAGTTCAGTCCTGAAGTATTGCAGCTCTGTCAGAGGGTCAGAACTGAGGGGGCAGTGCTTTACTGTCGGCGGATCAGTTCTGAGGCAGTACCTCATTGCTGGAGGGTCAGATGTGGACGAGTGTCACATTGTCAGAAGGCCAGTTCTGAATAAGTGACTTTTTGTCAGAAGGCCAATACTCAGTCAGTGGCTCATTTTGAGCAGATCAGAATTGAGGGTTTGCAACACTTTTCGAGATTCAGTCTGGAGACATGACTGCAACACGCCTGAATTGAGGGAGTGCTGCAAGATGGGAGGGTGAAAATAAACCCGAAAACAGTGACCCCTTTCAATAACCTGTAAAACACAGGGATGACTGTAAATA
This sequence comes from Stegostoma tigrinum, assembly GCF_030684315.1. Classification (NCBI taxonomy): domain Eukaryota; kingdom Metazoa; phylum Chordata; class Chondrichthyes; order Orectolobiformes; family Stegostomatidae; genus Stegostoma; species Stegostoma tigrinum. Next base: position 15,022 of record NW_026728352.1, read on the forward strand.
ATCCCTAAAACGCAGAGGCCTTTGTAGGAGTGCCTCAGTGTAATGTTTTCAGAATTGAGGGAGTGCCACGTGATTACAGATTCACTGCTGATGGAGTAGCTCATTGTCACAGGGTCAGTTCTGAGGCAGGGCTGCTTTGCTGGAGGGTCACTTCTGAGTGAGTGTATTAGTATCAGCCCCATGTTGTAGGGACTGTACTTTTCCAGGAAGACAGTTAGAATAATCTTTAATTATAAACTAATCTGAAACACTGTTTGACTTGTTAAGGTTACAATACATCCTGAGTCACCTACAGAATACGCACTTGCTCTCCCTGTCTCTCTCGGTAAGCAAAGGTAGTTTCTTTCAGACTACTCTCAGAAATAAAGTGCTGCGCTGCTGGTCAGTATTGAAGGAATGCTCCATTGTTGGAGGATCAGTACTGAGGGAGTGCTGGACTGTCACAGGGCCAAGATTATGGGTGTGCTGTGCTTTCAGAAGGTCACAAGCAAACAAGCACTGCCAGACATCAAAAACAAAAGAACTGCGGATGCCGTAAGTCGGGAACAAAAAGAAAGTTGCCGGAAAATCTCAGCAGGCCTGGCAGCATCTGTGCAGGAGAAAACAGATTCAACGTTTCGAGTCCATTGACCCTTCCTCAGAAGTGGGGATCTTCCTCAGAACAGTCCTGAGGAAGGGTCACTGGACCCGAAATGTTATCTCTGTTTTTGCCTCCACAGATGCTGCCAGACCTGCTGAGCTTTTCCAGCACTGCCAGACAACTGATGCTCTGATTGTGAAACACTCCCTCAGTACTGACCCTCCAACACTGCCTACTCTCTGATGACTGATTCTCTGACGGTGCATCTCTGCCACAGTATTAACCCTCCGTCATACTGGTATTCTCTCAGCAATAACACTCTGAGAATGCCATGCTCCCTTACCATTGACACTCTGGCCGTGGGACACCACTTCAAATTTAACCCTTCAGCAGTGCAGCACACACTCATCATTGCCTGTCTGATATTGCAGTGCTGCCTTCATACTGACCCTTTGACAGTGCAGGACACAGTAATATTGAACATCTTAAAGTGCCGCTCTCCCTCAGTGCTGACCCCCCTCTCATTTCTGACCCATTCAGTGTAGCATACCCTTTATTCTGAACCCCTCAGTGCAGCACTCCCTCAACGCTGACCTGCTTCAGTGCTGACCCCCTTCAGTCCTGATCCCCCTCAGAACAGCACTCCCGCAGTGCTGACCCCACACTGTGCTGCACTCCCTCAGAGCTCACCCACTTATCGCTGACGACCCCCTCACTTCAGCACTCCCTGATCACCTGGTCGTGCATCACTCCCTTTCTCCGACCCCTCGGACGGTGCAGCACTACGTCAGCGCTGACCCGCCAACAAGATAATGTCAGAGAGATGTTCTCCCATCACATTGACCCTCTGAGACTGGAGCATTTACTAATGTTGGCCCTCTCACAGTGAAGCTCTCCGTTTGGTCCCTCTGACAGGCCGCATGCCTTTTATTACAGGTCTTTTCACAACGCACTGCCCCGTCATCATTGATTCTCTGACAGTGTAGCCCTCTGTTAATATTGAATTTGTGACAGTGCACAAGTCCATTAATATTTGCCCTCTGATAGTGCAGCTCTTCCTCAGTCCTGACTCTCTGACAATGCAGCAGTCCCCTAATTACTGTCAGAGGGTCGATACTGAGAGAATGCTGCACTGTCAGAGTCAGCTGCTCGCAGTCCTATCAGACATTCAGTATTGAAGGTCTGGGAGAGGGTGTCAGTGAATTCTGCACTGCAACAGGGCCAACAGTGGTGTCCCATGGCCAGAGTGTCCATGGTAAGGAAGAACTGCAGTGTCAATGTAACAGGGTCAGGACTGAGGTCAGAATTGAGACAGTACTGCAGGATTAGAGAGTCAGTGTTGTGGCTGAGGAGCACTCTGAGGTTCAGTACTGAGGGAAAGCTTCATGATCAATGGGTCAGTTCTAAAGCTGTGCTACTTTGTCAGAGGGCCATACTAATGCAGTGCCTCATTGTAATGGGATAAGAGTTGAGGGAATGTCGCACATGCATCACGAGCTCATCATTGACTGTCTAACAGTGCAGCACACTCTTAGTATTGACCTTCCAACAGTGTAGAGCTCCCGCAGTGATGACACTGACCATGCAACACTCCCTCAGTACTGACTCTCCAACAACGCGGTGCTTCCTCAAGAATGACCCTCCGAGAGTGGAGCACACCCTTATTATTGATGGTCAGATAGTGCAGTACTTCCTTCATCTTGGATCCCCCTCGGTGCAAACTCGCCCCTCGTTGCTGAAACCCCCTTCATGGAGCACTTCCCCAGTGCTGACACCATCCCAGTGCTGAGTACTCCTCAGTGCAGCACTCCCTCAGTGTTGACCCTGCTCAGTGCAGCACTCTTTCGATGCTGTCCCTGCTCAGTGCAACACTCTCTCATTCTTTTCACCCACACCGCCCTCAGTGTCAACCCCACAATGAGGCACCACATTAGTATGGCCCTCTGACAAAGTAGCGCATCCTCAGAACTGACCCATTGACAATGAATCTTTCCCTGTGTACTGACCCTCAGAGTACTACTGTACCACAGCACTGACACTCTAATCCTGTCGCACTGCCTTGATTCTGTCTCCTTGACAAGGAGTGCGGTGTCAGAATTGCAAGTGGTCAGCACTGAGGGGGTACTGCACTGTGGGTTGTTAGCACTGAGGGGGAGTCAGCACAGTGGGAGAGCTGCAGTAAGCGGGGATGTGCACTCAGTGGCCGGTCAACAATGAGGGAGTGCAGCACTGTAGTGGTTCAGCTTACGGGAGGTCAGCACTCGGGGTGGGGGGGTTCAGCACTGAGTGCAGCTCAGCACTGAATAGGGGTCAGGCCGGGGGGGGAGCTCTTTACTACGGGAGTGCTGCACTGAGGGAGGGCCAGTTTTCAGGGAGCACTGCACTGTCAGAGCGTCAATAAGAAGGGTCTGCTATGTTCTCATTGGGTCAATATTGAAGGAATTCTGCATTGTCAGAGTGTTAAAATTCAGGGAATGCAACAATTTCAGAAAGATGATGTTGATGCGGTTGGGGGGGGGATGCGGTAGCATAAGGTGTTGATGGGAAAGTGGTAAGTCATGCGACACCACTGAAGGGTCAGCACTGAGAGAAAGTCACCCTCTCAGAGGGTCAATATTAAGGGAGAGCTTCACTGTCAGGAGGTCAATCTTCAGACAGTGCTCCAGGACTGAGGCTCAATATTAAGTGACTGCAATACTGTCAGAGGGTCAATGATGAGCACGTGCTGAAGTGTTGCAGAGTAAGTACTGAGGGAGTGCTGCATTGTCAGTGTCATCAATGAGTGAGTTCCACACTGTCGGAAGGCCAATTTTTAGCAAGTGCTGCACTGTCAGAGTGTCACTACTGAGGGAGAACTGCACTGTCAGAACAGTGAGTCATCACAGAGCACTGCACTGTCAGAGGGTCAATGTTAATGGTATGCTACACAGAGTTGGGTTAGCAATGAGGGAGTGCTACACTGAGGGGAGTCAGTACGAAGGGAAACTGCCCTCTCAGAGGGTCAACAGTAAGAGTGTGCCAGCGGGTCAGTGCTGGGCAATTACAGCACTGAGAGACGGTCAGCAGTCCCTCAAGTCCTGACTCTCTGACAGATTATTCACTCCCAGAGATTCGGTACTCCGTCATAACTAGCCGCCTGGCAACAAGGTACAAACTCAGAACTGACCCTCTGGCCATTATGCCCTCTCTCTGTTTTGACATTTTAAACATGAGGGTCTTCCCTTAATCATGGGGATTTTCAGCACTTCCTCAGTACTCCTGGCCCCCTGACAGTGTTGCACTACCTCAAACTGACCATATTAAAATGAGGCATCATCTCAATTTGATCCTTTGACAACGATGCACTCCCTCAGCACTGACCCTCTAACAATAAGGCCCTCCATCAGTAGTGACCCTCTGCTGATAGTGCTGCAGGACCTCAGTACTGATCCTCCGATTGTGCGATTCCCTCAATGCTTATCCCATTACAATGAGGCACCGCATTCGTATGGCCCTCTGACGAAGTAGCACAGCCTCAGAAGTGATCCATTGACAATGAAGCTTTCCCTCGGTACTGACCGTCTGAGTGCTACTCGACCACAGCACTGACAGTCTAGTCCTGCATAACTGTCTCAATTCTGACCTCAATCCTGACCCTCTGAGTGTGAGGCACTCGGTTCTGACCCTGTTACATTGACATTGCAGTTCTTCCTCATTGTTGACCCTCTTGCAGTGCAGAATTCACTGACGCTCACGCACTCCCAATGCGGCATACCTTTAATACTGAACATCTGATAGGACTGCAGGGAGCTGACTCTGACAGTGCAGCATTCTCTCAGTATTGGCCCTCTGACAGTATTTCGGGGAGTGCTGCACTGTCAGAGAGTCAGAACTGAGGAAGAGTTGCACTGTCAGTGGGCAAATATTCATGGATTGCTTGGGTCAATTTTAATGGAGTTGTGCAGTGTGACACATGGAGTATTAAGAGAGTACTGCACTGTCAGAGGGTCAATGATGGGAGAGTGCTGTGCTGTTGGAAGGTGTGTACTGAAAGGGAGCCGCCCTGCCAGAGGGCCTATATTAAGGCAGTGCAGCATTGTGAGATGGTCGATATTTAGTGCATGCTCCTGTCTCAGAGGGTCAATTTGATGGGACAACATGCCTCTGAAACTAACTTGTTGGAGTGCTGCACCGCCTGAGGGTTCGTCTGAAGGGAGTGATGCCCTGTCAGATGATGAGCTTTCCCTCATCTTTAACCGTCTGACAGTGCAGCACTCCCATAATATTAACCCGCTACCAGTGTGGCACTTGCTTACAATTGAACTTCTGACAGTGCACAAGTCCAACAAAATGATCCTCTTGAGTGTCGCACACACTCAATATTGGCCCTCCAACAGTGCAGCACTCCCTCAGGACTGACTGTCTGACATTGATACGTGGATCGTGTAGCAATCCTGTAATATTGACCCACTGACAGAGCAGAACTCCCTCAATATTGTTTTTCTGACAGTATTGCACTACTGATCCTTCGGCAGTGCCCCTTGATATCAATCTTTTCACATTAGACCACTCCCTCAGCACTAACTCTCTGAATGTGCAGCACTTCTCAGGACTGATTGTGATATTTCAGCACTCCCACATCATTAACCCTCTGACAGTGCAGCCCTCCCTTTATATCAACCCTCCAACAGTGCAGTGTTTCCTTAATATTGGACCTCTGATTGTGTGATACTCCCTCAGTGCGAAACTCTGACAATACAGCACTCTCTCTGAAATAACTCTCTGATTAAGCACTTCCTCTGTGCTAACCCTCTGAAAATGGAGCTTTCTCTCATTACTGACCCTTTGCAGTGCCGCACTGCCTCAGTACTCACTCACCACAAGTGCAGCACTCCATTAAGAGTGATCCTCTGACAGTGTGGCACTCCCCTAATATTGGTCCACTGACTGTGTGGCACTCCCTTAATACTGACCTGCTCGCGGTACATCACTGCTCTAATATCAAACCTGCAGCTCTATCAGAGGGTCTGTCCTGAGCAAGTGCCCCATCGTCAGCATGTCAATTCTGAGGCAGTGCCTCTATATCAGTGAGTCAACATTGAGGTAGCTCCTGACGGTCAGAATTACGGGAGTGCCTCATATTTAGAGGGTCATTAACTGAGGGACAGCCTCATGATCAGCGGGTCAGTCTTTACGGACTGCCTTATAGCCAGTGTGTCAGTTCTGAGGCAGTGCCCTCAATGTAACAGATTTAGAAATGGGGTAGGGGGCACATGATTAGAAGGTCAGTAGTAAGCTATTGGAACTTTGTCAGAGGGTCAGTACTCAGCGAGTGCCTCATTGACATCGGGTCCATACAGAGGGTTTGCACTGAGGGAATGCTTCCTTGTCAGAGATTCAGAAGTGAGAAAGTGCCTCATTGTCAGAGGCTCATTCCTGAGGCAGTGCCTCATTGTCAGAGTGACATAATCAGATAGCACTCCCTCAATTCTAAACCTTAATACTGACCCTCTGACAATGAAGCACTGCCTCAGGACTGACCCTATGATAATGAAGTGTTCCTCAGGATTGAACCATTGACGATGTGACTCTCCATTCGTGTTGACCTTCTGATAATGGGGTTCTCCTGAAGTACTGACCCTCTGACGGTTGTGCACTGCCTCAGTACTGACCCTCTAAATATCTGCCACTCGGTCAATTCTGACCTCCTTACGATGAGGCATTACCTCAATACTGACTGGGGTGCAGGTCTCTGGCACAGAGTCTGTCGCTCTTGCAACGAAGGGAAGGGGGTATAGGAGGAGAGTGTTAGTCATTGGGGACTGAATAGTTAGAGGGACAGATAGAAGGCTTGTTTGGAACTGAAGAGACTCACGATTGGTGCGTTGCCTCCAGGTGCTAGGGTCCGTGTTATCTCGGATAGTGTCTTTGGGGTCCTGAAGGGAGAGGGTGACAAGCCCCAAGCCATGGTCCACACAGGTACCAACGACATAGGTAGAAAGAGGGATAGGCAGGATTTCAGGGAGCTCCGCTGGAAGCTGAGAGCTCAAACGAACGGAGTGGTTATCTCTGGTTTGTTACCCGTGCCAAGTGATAGCGAGGCAAAGAACAGGGAGAGATTTCAGCTGAACACGTGGCTGCAGGGAAGCTGCAGGTGGGAGGGCTTCAGGTACATGGACAATTGGGGCTCATTCTGGGGAAGGTGGGACCTCTACAAACAGGACGGTATCCACTTGAACCAGAGGGGCACGAATATCCTGGGCGGGAAATTAGCTAGTGCTGTTCGGGTGGGTTTAAACTAGCTTAGCAAGGGGATGGGAAACTGTGGTGTAGTTTCAGTACACAGGAGAAAGAGAATAGAGAGGACATGGACAGGATCTCAGTGTCACAGGAGTGTGCTGGCAAACAGCAAGCTGAATTGAAGTGTGTCTACTTCACTGCCAGGAGTATCCGGAATAAGCGAGGTGAGCTTGCAGCATGGATAGGTACCTGGGGCTTCGATGTTGTGGCCATTACAGAGACATGGATAGAGCAGGGTCAGGAATGGATGTTGCAGGTTCCAGGGTTCAGATCTTTGAGTAAGATCAGGTAAGGTGGGAAAAAAGGGGGAGGTGTGGCTTTGTTTGTCGAGGACAGTATAACGGAGGCTGAAAAAACTTTTGAGGAGGACTGGTCTACTGAGGTGGGATGGGCTGATGTCAGAAACAGGAGAGGAGAGGCCACGCTGCTGGGAGTTTTTTAATAGGCCTCTGCAAAGTTCCAGGGATCTGAAGGAGAGGATTGGCAAAACGATTCTGGGCAGGAGTGAAAGGAACAGGGTGGTCATTATGGGAGACTTTAACTTCCTAAACATTGACTGGAAATGCTGTAACTCTCGTACGTCGGATGGATGAGTTTTCGTCCAATGCACGCAGGAGCGTTTCCCGACACGGTACGTCGAAGGGCCGACAAGAGGGGAGGCCACACTGGATCTGGTACTTGACAGTGAACCAGGCCAGGTGTTTGATTTAGTGGTAGGTGAGCACTTTGGAGAGAGTGACCATAATTCGGTTACGTTTAGTTTAGCGATGGAGTGGGAGAGGAACATGCCACAGGGCAAGACTTACAGATGGGGGAAGGCAATTATAATTGGGCAAGGCTTAGGAGGCAAAGAATGGGGTAGGAAAATGCAGGGGATGGGGACAATCGAAATGGGGAGCTGGTTTAAGTAACAGATATTGCGTGTCCTTGATAGGTACGTCCCTGTCAGGCAGGGGTCAGTGATAAGGTAGGGGAACCGTGGTTTACGAAAGAAATTGTATCTCGTGATAAGCAGAAGAGCGAGGTTTATGTGATGCTGAGATGAGATGGATCAGTTGATGCGATGGAGAATTACAGATGAGCAAGAAAGGATTTAAAGAGAGAGTTAAGAAGAGCACGGAGGGGTCCTGAGCAGTCATTGGCAGGTAGAATAGAGGAGAACCGTAAAGTTTTCTCAAGGTATGTGAGGAATATAAGGATGACTGGGGTAGGAATAGGGCCAATCAAAGACAGAAGTGGGAAGTTGTGTGTGGACCGGGTAGAGATCGGAGAGGTGCTAAATGAATATTTCTCATCTGTTTTCACTGAGGAAGAGGAGAATATCGTCGAGGAGACGACTGAGATACGTGCTATTAGACTTGAAAGGATTCAGGTTAGTAAGGAGGAGATGTTATCAATTCTAGAAGGTGTGAAGCTCGATAAATCCCCTGGGCCTGAGAGGATTTTTCCGAGAATTCTCTGGAAAGCTCGGGAGGAGGTGGCGGAGCCCTTGGCTTTGATCTTTGAGTCCTCATTGTCTGCAGGTTTAACACCAGAGGACTGGAGGATTGCAAATGTTGTGCCCTTGTTCAAGAAGGGCAGTAGAGATGAGCCAGGCAATTACAGCCAGTGAGCCTTACGTCTGTTGCAGGAAAAGTTTTGGAAAGGGTTATAAGAGATAGGGTTTATAATCATCTCGGAAGCAACAATTTGATTGGAGATAGTCAACATGGATTTGTCAAGGGCAGGTCGTGTCTCACAAACCTCATGGAGATTTTGAGGAGGTGACCAAGCATGTGGATGAGAGAAGGCCAGTTGACGTAGTGTACATGGACTTCAGTAAAGCCTTTGATAAGGTTCCACATGGAAGGCTATTGGAGAAAATACGGAGCCATGTGATTGAGGGAGATTTAGCAGTTTGGATTAGAAACTGGCTTTCGGTAAAAAGGCAACCAGTGGTGTTTGATGCAAAATATTCAGCCTGGAGTCCGGTTACTCGTGGTCTGCCTCAAGGATCTGTTTTTGGCCCACTGCTGTTTGTCATTTTTATAAATGACTCGGACGCAGGCATAGGTGGATGGGTTAGTAAGTTTGCAAATGACACTAAAGTCGGTGGAGTGGTGGACAATGTGGAAGAATGTCGCATGTTGCAGGGAGACTTGGATAAAGTGCAAAATTGGGCGGAAAGGTGGCAAATGGAGTTCAATGTGAGGTGATTCGCTTTGGGAGGAATAATAGGAAGGTACAATACTGGGCCAATGGAAAGATTCTTGGTAGTGCGGATGTGCAGAGGGACCTTGGCGTCCATGTGCATAGATCTCTGAAAGTTGCCACCCATGTTGATAGTGCTGTGAAGAAGGCATACGGTGTGTTAGACTTTATTGGTAGAGGGATTGAGTTCCAGAGCCGTGATGTCATGCTGCAACTGCACAAAACGCTCGTGCGACCTGTTCTGGTCGCTCCATTGCGGGACGAATTCAGAAGCATTGGAAAAGGAGCAGAGGAGATTTACCAGGATGTTGCCTGGTCTGGAGTGAAGGTCTTATGAGAGAAGGCTGAGCGACTCGAGTCTGTCCTCATTGGAGAGAAGAAGGCTAAGAGGGCCTTTAATCGAAACATACAAGACGATCAGAGAAAGATGAGTCAGGGTGGACGGTGAGAGTCTTTTTCCTAGGATGATGATGTTGGCTTGTACGAGGGGGCTCAGCTACAAATTGAGGGGTGATGGATTGAAGACAGATGTCAGAGGCAGGTTCTTTACCCAGAGAGTGGTAAGGGCATCGAATGCCCTGCCTGCCAATGCAGTTAACTCAGCCACATTCAGGGCATTTGAACAGCCCTTGGATAAGCATATAGATGATGATGGGATAGTGTGAGGGAACGGGCTTAGATTAGTTCACAGGTTGGCGCAACATGGAGGGCCCAAGGACCTGTTCTGCACTGTATTTTTCTATGTTCACAGATGACACTAAAATGAGTGAGAGAGTAAAGTCTGAAGAGGACGATGAAAATCTGCGGAAGGATGCAGAAAGTTTAAGTGAATGGACAAGGGTCTAGCAGATGGAGTCCAATGATGGTAGATGTGAGGGTATCCATTTTGGTAGCAATTATGGAAAAATGGAGTCTTGCTTAAATGGTGAAAAATTGTAGCATGCTGCTCCGCAGAGTGAGCTGGGCAGCCTTGTGTCTGAATCAGGTAGTTGGCAGATGCGGCTGGTAATTGAGACAGCAAATGGAATAGTGTCCTTCATTGCGAGAGTGATGAAGTTTAAAAATCGGGAGGGTATGCTACAGTTGTATAGGGTGCTGGTGAGGCTTGGTGTGGAGTAGTTTGTACAGTTTTAGTCTCCTCACTTGAGAAAGGATGTACTTGCACTGGAGGGGGTGCAAAGGAGGTTCACGAGGTTGATTCCAGAATTAAAAATGTTGCTGTACGGGGAGAGATTGAGTAGACTAGGATTGCAGTCACTGGAATTTAGAAGAATGAGGGGTGATCTAACAGAAACTTTTAAAATTATGAAACAAATGGATCGGAAATTGTTTCCACTGATGGGCGAAATTCCAACTCGGGGGCACAGCCTCAAAATAAGTGTGAACAGATATAAAATTGAGTTGAGGATGAGCTTCTTCATCCAAAGGGTTGTGAATCTGTGGAATTCTCTGCCCACTGAAACAGTTGAGGTTCCCTTGTTGAATGTTTTGAAAGCCAAAACAGATAGATCTTTGAACAGGAAAGGAATTGAGGGTTATGGTGAATGGGAGGGTAAGTGGAGCTGAGTCCGCAAAAAAGATCAGCGGAACGAGCTGGAAGAGACAGATGGCCTACTCCTGTTTTATTTCTTATGTCCGTACGTCCTTAGATTGCCATCCATGTCATTCCTCCTTCCCTGGAATAGGCCAGTTCTGAACTGAAGAGTAGGTCTTTAAATAACTCCCACATATCAAATGTTGACTTGTTCAATAAAAGCTCCTCCCAATTAATACTGCTCAGCTCCTACCTAACACTGATGTAATTTTCCCTCCCCCAATTTCGTCCCTTCCCACAAGGTCCTGATTATCCATGGCTGTCTTAAAATGTAAGGAGATGCGATCGCCCATTTAAGAAGCTCCTGGTTCACTGTTTTTCCCAAGTGGGAATCAGCTACAGGCTTTCTTGTTCCACGATGGGGGAGGAAATGGCCTAGTGGTATTATTGCTGGACTGTTAATTCAGAGACTGAGATAACATTCTGGGGACCTGTGTTCAAATTCCAGCACAGCAGATGGTGGAATTTGAATTCAATATAAAAGAAAATCATGAATTAAGAATATAATGATGACCATGAATTCATTGCCAAATGTCAGAAAAACTCAGCTGGTTCACTGATGTGCTTTCGGGAAGGAAACTGCCACCCTTACATGATCTGGCCTATATGTGACTGCAGACCCACAGCAATATGATTGACTTTGAACTGTCCCCTAGGCAATTAGGGATGGACAAGAAAGACTGCGTAGCTAGGGATGTCCTCCTCCCATTAACAAATAAATAACATTGGATTCTACATCTTCCGATCCAAGATCGTTTCTTGCTCTCATACTAATTTCTTCGCTTACAGTCACTTTCCCTCCTGCCTGTCTTTTTGGAATGTCGTAAAGCCCTGCGCACTTAGCTCCAGTGTTGATCTCCTTGTAACCATGTCTTTGTAATAGCTGTAAAATCATGCCCGTCAACCTAGAAATGTGCTATTTATTTGTTGATTTTGTTCTGAATACAATGAGCACGCAAGCAAAGAGCCATGAATTTAGCTTTATCACTTGATTTCACCTCTTGACACTATTTACAGCTGTTTTCTGTTTGTACATGCTGCCTTTTCCAGTACCACGCTGAGTATTGTTATCCCGATAGTTCTTTCGTCTCAGTCCGTGTGTATTCCTGGGCGAATGTGCTCGTGTGGTCTCAGGAGTTGGGGAGGTCACGGCTCTGGGACAGCCGTTTCATCGCCCTATGCTGCAGGTAAGAAGAAAAGAAAATCTCTTGCTCTGAGCTCTGCAAACCTGGGCAATGTCAAAAGGGAAACAAGGTCAAAAGAATTTCAACAAGAATCTCAAAATTAACTGCTGAATTCATATCAACATTACGGGGATCGCCCAACTTAGTGGCCACAACATCCCACTTTATATTCTTCACAAACAATCCAAAGGCTGAAGTATCCGTATCCCTCTTAACTTTTATGGTTTTTGAGCAAATTTCTTGTTTCTAACTTGTGCATATTTGTGGTGCCTTATGACTTCTTGCATTTAGCAATTGATAAACTCACTCTCTCACGAGTTCAGGTGAAGCTAGTTTTATAGAATCCCCAGTGTGGAAACAGGCCACTCAGTTCAAAAAGCCCACAGCAAGCCTCCAAAGAGCATCCCACCTAGACCCATCCCCATTCCCCTACTCTATCCCTGTCAGCCTGCATTTCCCATGGCTAATGTACCTAACCTAGACATCCGTGGGCACTGTGGGTAATTCAGCATTGCCAATCCACCCAACCTGCACATCTCTGGACTGTGGGAGGAAACCAGAGCACCCAGCAGAAACCCACACAGACAAAGGGAGAATGTGCAAACTCCACACAGACAGTCATCCGAGGCTGGAATGGAACTCGGGTCCCTGGTGCTGTGAGGTAGCGTTACTAACTACTGAGTCACCGTGTCACCCTGAGTTATCTTGACTCCTTCTGAAACATAGGAAGGTATCCACAAGACAAAGATCCTTTTTAATCAGCTTAATTCGTACCAACTGAGGTGGATCTAGTTGTGTGTGTGAAGAAGGGGAGTCTTTCACGAGGGAACTTAACAATTTGGGAGACTCAGTCACCGAGGGAGCCTGACCCGAAGACTGGTCAAAACAATAATGATTCGATATGAATTAGTTAGAATGCAGCTGTTAACAGTAATCCTCCATCCCTATGTGGGAGCGAGATTTAACATTCAAAATCAAAACTGAAACTCTTGAACAAGGTAGTTCAAAACAGCCAGTTCTCTGATTGAGGTTGTGAACTTGCTCGCCGAGCTGGCTTCTTCTCATTCAGACGTTTCGTCACCATGATCGGTGACATCATCAGTACAGCCTCCAATGAAACGATGTTATTCTACTCTGTCTGGAATTGACACTGTCCGGTCTGTTACCATGAGTACTGTCATTTCCGGTTTTGATCTGTATGGGTTTGTGTGTGGGGGTCCAATTGGATCTGTTTGTTGGTTGCATTATGGGTGGAGAATCACGCCTCTCAGAGGACACTGCGACAAGGTAACCGGAGTAGCCCAAGCCAAGCATAGACACGCACAGGAATTCCGAGAGGCATGGCTCTGCACCCATTCTCCAGCCTCACATTCTTGGCCTCTTCAGTCTGAATATGATCACTCAACCATATCCTTGATGACAAACAATAGAGTCTTACTTCCAAAAATCTACAAACAGGACTGTCCAGACAGATCCATTTGTTCTAATGATATCATCTTCTGCTGGAGGGATTCCGAAATGTCTGCATTCTTCCTCAACTGAGCATTCCTTGCATTCGTGGTTGACAGAGCTGTCAGCCATGTCCATTGTGCTGCAGGGTTCCCAAGCGGAATATGAGTTGCTGTTCCTGCAACTTTGGGGTGGCATCATTTGTGGCACTGCAGGAGGCCCATGTTCAGTTTGGTTATGACTTTTGAGGAACGGATGGTCCCTTTGAGATTGAAATTGGAGAAAGATTTCAGGATTTTTTCATGTTCTTGTCTTTCTGTTATGCCCCTAGGAAAAAAGCAATGAAAGTGCCGTTAATTTTTTGCATGGCGAGCTGCTGCATACTAACCGGTCTCACACCATTACCAACACCTTGCCCTTGTGAAGGCAGATATGGATAAGGTTCTCAAAGCTGATAGAAGATTGAAACCACTCTCATCCTGTGACGATGGTAAGTTTCCCTTCTTTTAAAAAAAAATGCTTGCAGCTGAATTCGCATAATATAGAGCACAGTGGCTCTGGTTAACACCACTGTCTCAATTCCACCCTTTGGTGACTTTCTGTGTGGAGTTTGCACATTCTCCATGTGCCTGCATGGGTTTTCTCCGGGTGCTCAAGTTTGCTCCCACAGTCAAAAGATGTGCAAGGTTGGTGGATTGGCCGTGCTAAATTTCCCAAGGTGTTCAGTGATGTGTAGGTTAGGTGAGTTATAGGTGGATGGGTCTGGGTGGGATGCTGTGAGGGGCAGCGTGGACGTGTTGGGCTGACGGACCTGTTTCCACACTGTAAGGGTTCTCTGATTCATGATTCTATGATTTTACTGAGTGCAAAGGTACAATATTGACTCGTCATATTTGTCTCACCTCTTTACACATTGACAAGAAAGCTTTAATGTCAGTTTCTATGCATTTGCAACTTGTCTGCTGTCTCTCACAAGGCTGACTATATCTCCTTCTCTAATGCACATCTCCTGTCCACTGACACTGAGAGGTGACACTTGCTTTTCATTTAGTACAATCAATAAAACAATAGCCTCCATATTACATCCAGCGGCTTCTCTTAACACTCACACGTTGTTCTTTATTTCCTCCAGGTATTGACCACTCATGATTTCTCATTCCTCATCTCTTCTCTCGCTCTCTCTCTCGCTCTCGCTCTTGCGGTCTTTATCTCAGAGGTTCACAGTCACACCATGTTGCACATGCATATTCTGTCCCTCATGCACAAACACACTACACACACACAAAAAAAAGTCAGGAACACAGTCTCTCACGAACACACTCTGTCACATTCTCACTCATTCATACTCCATACTATCACACAGTCGTACACGGTCTTGCACACATTCTGTGGCACACTTGCATGCACTGTCGCAGGATCTTTTGCCAATGCTCTTACTCTCAAGTACACACACACGACCACAAATCTCTCCCTCACACACTTAGGTTTGCAAATTCACTTGCTGTCAAGCTCACTCACACTTACAGACACACTCACTCCCTCATGCATGCTGTAACACTCCCTTCTTGTGCTAACTCCCTTTCACACACTCTCAAGCACAGTCACTGGCACACACATTCTGTCGTGCGCACACACACACTTTCATGCACTGTCTTTGCACTCTTGAGCACAATCATATGCTCACCTCTCTCTTGCACACAGTCAATTTGATTTGAGTCAGAGATAATGGGAACTGCAGATGCTGGAGAATCCAAGATAATAAAATGTGAGGCTGGATGAACACAGCAGGCCAAGCAGCATCTCTGATGAAGGGTCTTGGCCCGAAACGTCAGCTTTTGTGCTCCTGAGATGCTGCTTGGCCTGCTGTGTTCATCCAGCCTCACATTTTATTATCTTGATTTGAGTCATCATTGTCACATGTGCCCAGGTACAGTGACAAGTTTTCTTCTGCATGCAGTATAGACAGGTGATATCAAACAAGGCGCATGAGTGAAACGGAACATAGTGACAGCTACAGAGAAGATGCACAGAGAGCAAGATCAAAATTAGATTTAAGCTTTTCAGTGTCCTATTCAGGTGTCCAATAACAGCAGTGAAGAAGCTGTTGTTGAATCTTTTCATGCATGTATACAAACTTTTTTTACATCTTCCCTTCAGAAGAAGGGAGAAGAGAGTGTAATTGGCGGGTGAGAAGGGCCTTTGATTATGTCAGTTTCTTTCCCGAGGCAGCGGGAAGTAGAGGTGGAATCAACGAATGGAAGGCTGGTTTGCATGATGGACTATGCTGTGTTCATGACTCTGTAGTTTCTTGTGGTCTGAGGAAGAGCTGTTGCCAAACCATGCTGTGACATGCATCCAGATAGGATGCTTTCTCTGGTACATGAATGAAAGTTGACCTTGCGGACACTCCAAATTACCTTAGCCTGCTGGGGAAATAGAGACATTTGGTGTGCTTTTTAGCCCATTGCGACGATCTGGGTGGACCAGGAGAGATTGTTGGTGATCGACACTCTCAACTATCTCCACCTCAGCAACATCTCTCTCACTGTCTGATGCAGGCGCTCACACACTCACATTGTGTCACCTATTCTGTCTGTCTGTCTCTCCCTCTCTCCCTCATCGCCCATCTCTCTCTCACTCGCTCTCTCTCTCTCTCTCTCTCTCTCGCGCGCGCTCTCTCTCTCTCTCTCTGTCTCTGTCTCCCTCCCCCACCCCCCCAAGCTCTCTGGCTTTGTCTCTCTCTCTCTCTTTTTCTCACATACCAACTCATTGCTCAGTATTCCATGGTATCTGAATTGTTGGAAGAATTAACTTAGACTGAGCGTGGATTTTCTCCCAAATTAGTTATGACAAAGCAGAACCAATTCTGCCTGGAAGAAGAAAGGCAGGAGCCATAATAATTAGGGATTGTTTTGCTAGAGGAACCGTGCTGTGATATGCATCCAGATAGGATGCTTTCTGTGGTACATGAGTGAAAGTTGCCCTTGTGGGCACACGGAATTGCCTTAGCCTCCTGGGAAGTAGAGACAACGGTGTGCTTTTTTGCTCATTGCGATGATGTGGATGGACCAGTGAACTAATCTAAGCCCATCCCCCTACACGATCCCATTATCATCCATATGCTTATCCAAGGACTATTGAAATGCCCCTAATGTGGCTGAGCTAACTGCATTGGCAGGCAGGGGGTTCCACATCCTTACCACTCTCTCTGAGTAAAGAACCTGCCTCTGATATCTATCTCAAATCTCTTATCCCTCACTGTTGCTCATACAAGCTGACGTCATCATCCTCGGAAAAAGACCCACACTGTCCACCCTGTCTCATCCACTGATCATCTTGTATGTCTCTATTAAATCCCCTCTGAACCACCTTCTCTCCAATGAGTACACACCCAAGTCCCTCAGCCTTTCTTCAGAAGACCTTCGCTCCGGACCAGGCAACATTTCCTCTGCACCTTTTCCAATGCTTCCACATCCTTCCTGTAATGGGGCGACCAGAACTGTACGCAATATTCCAAATGAGACCGCACCAGCTGTTTGGACAGTTGCTCTGGATCTCAATCCCACTGCCAATAAAACCTAAAACACCGTAAGCCTTCTTCACAGCACTATCAACCTGGATGGCAATTTTCAGGGATCGACATAGATGGACACCCTCTGCACAGCAACACTGCCAAGAATCTTTCCATTGACCCAATATTCTGCCTTCCTATTATTCATCCCAAAGTGAATCACCTCACATTTATCCGCATTGAAGTCCATCTGCCAGCTTTCCGCCCAATTCTGCAGTTCATCCAAGTCTACCTGTCACCTGCAACATTCTTCCACATTGTCCACCACTCCACCGACTTGAGTGTCATCTGCAAACTTACTGACCGATCTACCAATGCCTCCGTCCAAGTCATTTCTAAAAATGACAAACAGCAGTGGTCCCAAAACAGATCCTTGAGACAAACCAGTAGTAACCAGACTCCAGGCTGAATATTTTCTATCAACCACCACTGGTTGCCTCCTTAGCCAAAGCCAGTTTCTAATCCAACCTGCTAAATCTCCCTCAATCCCATGTCTCCATGTTTTCTCCAATAGCCTACCATGTGGAACCTTATCGAAGGCTTTACTGAAGTCCATGTCCACCACGTCAACTGCCCGACCCTCATCCACGTGCTTGGTCACCTTCCAAAATTACTCAATGAGGCTTGTGAGACACGACCTGCCCTTGACAAATCCATGTTGACTATCTCCCATCAAATTGGTGCTTGCTCGATGATTATAAATCCTATCTCTTATAATCCTTTCCAAAACTTTTCCTGCAACAGACGGAAGGCTCACTGGGTTTATAATTACCTGGGTCATCTCTACTGCCCTCTTTGAACAAGGGCACAACATTTGCAACCCTCCAGCCTTCTGGTACTAAACCTGAAGACAATGAGGACTCAAAGATCAAGGCCAAAGGCTCCGCCACCACCTCCGTAGCCTCCCAGAGAATCTGAAAGTTTCGAAGGATGATGCGTTGTATCCGGAGGTTGGTGGGGTGGTACGTTAGGACGAGGGAGACTTTGTTTTGGTTGTTGTTGCGGGGTGGGGTGAGAGGGATTTGTTGCAGGAAATGCTGGAGACACGGTCGAGGGCGTTATCAACCACAGAGCGGGGCAAGTTGTGGTCTTTGAAAAATGAGGACATCTGAGATATACGGGAATAGAATACCTCATCCTGGGAGTGCAGATGCAGAGGCAAAGGAATGGGGAATAGGGGATGAATTGTTGCAGGAATATGGTGGGAGGAGGTGTAATCTTGGTAGCTGTGGGAATTGGTGGAGTTGAAATGGATATTTGTTTCTCAGTGGTTGGAAATTGAGTGGTCCAGGTAGGAGAGAGAGGTATCAGAGATTGTCCAGGTTAACTTCAAGTTCGGGAGGAAGGTGTTGGTGAAGCGGATGAACTGTTAGAGCCCCTTGTGGGAACACGAGGCGGTGCCGATACAGTCATCAATGTGACGGAGGAAGAGGTGGGGTTGAGGGCCAGTGTAGGTACGGAAGAGGGAGCGTTCCATGTAACCTACAAAGAGGCAGGCATAGCTTGGGCCCATGTGGCTACCCTGGCCACCCCGTTTGTCTGTAGGAAGTGGGAGGAATTGAAAGAGAAACTGTTGAGGGTTGTTCAAGGACCGGAACTTGCCCCTCCTCAGTGGTCAAAAACGCCCTCGACCGTGTCACCCGCGTTTCCCACAACTCATCCCTCTCACTCGCACCCCATAATAACTACCAAAACAGTGTCGTCCTCGCCCTCACGTACCACCCCACCAACATCCGGATTCAATGCGTCGTCCTCCGACCCTTCTGCCATCTGCAATCCGACCCCACCACCAAAGACATTTTTCCCACCACCCTTAGGTGACCCCCTTATCCGCTCCACACTCCCCTCTAGCACTCCCTACACCCAGCACTTTTCCCTGCATATCCATAAATGTTGTCATCACAACGTTTAAAATTCACTGGTCCCGATACCCGCCCCCCCTCACCCCCATCCCAGGCCCCAGGAAGAATTTCCTCGTCAAACAGATGTTTACCTGCACATCTGCTAATGTGGTAGACTGTATCCACTGTTGCCATTGTGGCCCCCTCTACATCGGGGAAACCAAACAGAGGTTTGGGGACCGCTTCACCTGTGCTCAGTTTGCACTAAAGAACTGCACCTCCCAGTCGCGAACTGTTTCGACTCTCCCTACCAATCCTCAGGTGACATGTCCATCCTGGGCCTCCTGCAGTGCCACAACGATGCCACCTGAAGGTTGCAGGAGCAGCACCTCATATTGCGCTTGGGAACCCTGCACTCCATGGTATCAATGTGGACTTGACAAGCTTCAAAATCACCCCTCGCCCTCCCGCATCCCAAAACCAGCCCACCTATCCCATCCTGCCACCTCAAACCCCACCCCCATTTCCTACCTCCTAACCTCTTCCCGCCCCGGAGACCTGTTCGTCCTCCCCGGACTGGCCCTATCCCCTCCCTCCCACCCCACCTACACTCACCTCTGCTGGCTCCATCCCCACCTCTTTAACTTGTCTGTCTCCTCTCCACCTATCTTCTCCTCTATGCATCTTTGATCCGCCTCCCCCTCTCTCGCTATTTATTTCAGATCTCTCTCCCCCTCCCCCTTTTCTGATGAAAGGTCTCGGCCCAACGTGTCAGCTTTTGTGCTCCTCAGATGCTGCTTGGCCTGCTGTGTTCATCCAGCTGCACACTTTGTTATCTCTACATCTCTTAACAACCTCATGAGGTGAGTTCCAGAGCGAACTATGCAGGGTAGACTTTGGGTTTATCATTCTAACTTGCCAGTCCTGAAAGATGAAAGTTGGTTTGTGTTGGATGTTTGTCTCATAGCTATGAAAGATATCCTGAAAGGATTTTTCAAATCTTTTGTAAAGAATTGTACCCATTTAGTCACTAATCCTTTTCCTTCTTTAAAGTTTCCATGGTAGTGACAAATTTCAAATATCTGCAGAATTTTATTTGGCTTTGTATTGGTTCTCTGTGATTCTCTGTTAATGGCTCCGCGACCTGCCAGCTAATTACAGAATTTATCATTGATGTGCCTGTACCAAAATCTTTCGTCTTATACTATTTCTCCCAATTTCAGGAGCAAGTCCAGAGAGACCTTTTAAAGGAAAGGGGATTAGAAAGAAAATCTATCGATCAAAATCATGAATAGTTGATAAATTATTTGCATTCCATATTTCCAGAACCTGCCCCGGAAGAGAGAGCCCAGAGAATTGCCAAAGCTGTCCGCAAACAGTCAATAGAAGTGAAGGAAAATTGGGAACAACTGAAAATCCGTGCGAGCAACTGGCAGAAACAGGTGGAAAAGGCGTTGGAGAAACTTCAAGAACTGCAGAAAGTTCTGGATGATCTTGAGGCTCATGTGATAACAGCTGAGGGGGTCCACACTGATTGGCAACCTGTGAGTGACCTGCTTATTGACTCATTGCAGGATCACATTGATAAAACCACAGTAAGTGCAATTACATTACACTTCACTTATGAACAGATGGAACCACAATGTTGTATCGAGACGATCAGTAATATGAGTACTTCAGTAATATTGATTGAATGGTTGTTAACTTAATTTGCAAATTAAAACTTAGTTGAGCATGCCTTCTGATGATATCACATCATTAATATTAGTATAGTTGAGGATTCTATTAGTCAGTGACATCAGCTGAGTTATCTGCTTGTTGCCATGTTATCAGGGTTCAAGGTAAAGTCTTAGCACGCCATTTGGCGACTCCTTAGAGAGAGACAACTGGTTATGATTTAACCTGAAGATCACCATGCCTCAGGGAAGTAGAGGGGTTGAGGCGAAGACCCTTTGTGGTCAGCTCACTGGTGTGGCAATTGAGCCCTCTCTGCAGGGCATCAGTCTGCATCACACGCCAACTGAATTTGAATAGAGTTTAGGATTGGAGAGCCATCCATGCAATTATTTTTTTTGAATGAATGTTTCTCACTGGGACTGTCTCACCGGCAAACTTTTTAAAAGCCAGCTCAGCCATACAGGCGAGATCAGTTCCTGATCTCAGCTGAATTTTTTGACCTGGGGTGGGTCAGCGTTAGGAGTTCATTGATTGGAATGAATTCTCTTTAAGTTAGCGAGAGGGATACTACACGTGAATAGATCGATGTTTTGAAAAGAGGATGAGATATGAGCCCAAGTTTAATTGATGTGGAAGACCAGCCACAATCATCATCGACAGTGGAGCAAGCTTGAGTGGCCATGCAACATTGTGCTGCCACTATTTGACTTGTTCTGTGGAAAGGAAGGAAAATGGTCCAAGTGTCAAAAATGCCGAAGACCACATCATTCTACAACCTCAAAATTTGATTGTGTTCAGCATATTATCACTCCTGGTACCCCTAAATCCTGGTCTATCATCTCAGCAGCTCGACTCTGCCCAAAAGCTGGTTACTTGTGACATTTTTGAGGGATCTTCCCAAGTCTGAAAATCATTTTTGTTTTTGTACAATCAAAGTTGGCCAGTGTGGAAGGAGGTCGTTTGGCATATCGTAGCTCTTTGAAATAACTCCCCAATTCGTCCCCCTCTGCTTGGCAATGACTTCAACCACTTATAAAATCTCTTTAATGGAGGGAAACTTTGAAGGCGTGTGATTGGAGTGTTAACGATCCCAGAATACAACTGAGCCTTATTAAGTTGTTAGTTCAGATGATCAAGAGCTTGATGAAAGAGGATTGTTTGAAAAAGTGCCTTAAAAGAGGAAATGTACAGAGGCTAAGAGGTGTAGGAAGTTAGCGAGTTTTGAGAGGATTTGTTGCTTGGGTTGAGGTTCTGGATGTGAGTTTGCTCGCTGAAGGTGTAGGAAGTCTCTTCTTGGGTTTGAAGCCGACACAATTAAATGTTTGGCAACTAGTAGTGGGCCGTTTAAAATCAAGAGTGGGCAAGAGGACATAATTAGACGAGTGCAGTTATCCTGAAGTATGGTTGGACTGGTGGAGATTACCAAAATAGCGATAGGCATAGCCAAGTAACGATTTGTAAACAAAAATGAGAATTTAATAAAATTACTGTTAATGGTATCAGTCAGGTGGAAAGTACAGAGAATAGGAATTGGTTCAAGTTGAGACTCAGGCAGTGGAGTTTTAGACGACCTCAAGTGTTCAATGGACAAATGTGGGTCTCCATCAGGGAATGCATTGGAATTGTCAGGTCCAGAAGTGAAGTAGTTCCAGGTGAAGGTTTCACTGCTAATGAGCCGAGACAAAAGACAGGTAGGCAGGATTGAAAAGATGTGAAGAGACAGCTTTAGGGATTGCATGAATGTGTGGTCGGACGTTCATCATGGGATAAACAAGATGCCAAGGTTGTGCTGAGACAAGTGTAATATTACATTGTTGCCAAGGCAGAGTAATGCAATCAGTAGGTCGTGAATAGAGATTGGTGTGGGGACCACAAAGTGGTCTTCCCAGTTTGAAATTGTTATCTCGACATAGTTGCGCAACTTTATGTTCTGTTCAAAAGGCATTACTGACAAGGAAACAGAAGTTAGCCATTTGTTTACTTGTCAATATATCTTGATTTTTCCACCATGTTCTCCAATTATTGACACAACATGTGCACTGTACGAAGTGAACCGTTCAAACCTTGAAAGGAGATGTTAAAATTGTGGAATATGAAGTTAAATTTATTTTATTGAAAATTTAAATAAATTACATGAAGGTTTGACCAAGACTGCAAGGAATTCAATGGATCACCAGATGAATAAAACAAGCAGTAGTAAGGTGGTATTAGCTGGATGTTCCTGAAGAAAGAGAACGCAGCCAACCTTTCTTCCATCAGGGGGATTAATTGTGTGGTGTCAGACACAGTCGATGAAATCATTCCTTCTGTCTTTACTGTCTGACTAGACTATGGTTGTAATATTTCCTTTTTTAAGCGCTCAAGGTTCGACATACTTCACTTGACATTCTCATTTTATAAATTTTAAGAAGTTGACTTATTGTCAAGTCACGATCGGATTGAAAACACATTCTGTAACTGTTTGAAGTCAGAAGTCACATAACACCAGCTTGTCGTCCAACAGGTTCATTTGAAATCACACAAGCTTTGGGAGTGCAGCCCCTTCATCAGGTGCAGTTAGTGAGGTGACCACAGAGAGAGACAGCTTATCAGCAGAGAGATCAAATGATCATAGAATTGGCGTGAGTGGAGTGTCAGATAATAACTCGATGCAGGTACCAAGAGTGTTAGAGGCAAGTAAAGCGTTTATAAAGTCCATGTCAGTGCTGTGTTGTCATGATAATCAGGCAACGCAACAGGAATGTACAAAAGGTGACATCTCAGGTCAGACTCTGACTTGTAGTTTCGAGGCTTGTGTTCAGAATCTGTCTTAGAGTTTTAACCTTTATTTCAAAAGCAAGAATTTATAAGATACCACACTGACTGTAACTACAAGTTGTGTGTTTCTTCAACAAAATATCTGCAAACCAACAAACATCCTGGATGAAGACTTATTATCTGACACTCCACTCACACCAGTTGTATGATGTTTTGATCTGTCTGCTTATCAATTGTGTGACTGTGTGTTTTCCTCCCTGACCGCACCTGATGAAGGGACTGCACTCCCAAAGCTTGTGTGATTTCAAATAAACCTGTCAGATTATAACCTGATGTCATGTGACTTCTGACTTTGTCTATCCTAGTCCAACACCAGCACCTCCACATTATAACTGTTTGGAACCAAGTCAGTGCAACAGGTACATATCGACCATTTGACTTCAGAAGAATGCCGAGTGCTGAAAAGTTCATTAATAACAAAGGATTTCTTCATTCTGCCATCTATCGTAACATGCTGCGTCTCACAGTCACAATGAAAGGATGGCCACTTGAATTTAGCAGGGCCAAGAACAGTTATGGACATTTTTAGCATGGGAGGAGGCCATTCAACTTATTTTAACTGTCCCAGCTCTCTCCCAGCGCAACAAAATTAATCCTTCTCTCGAACTCATTCCACTTATTTCACAGAATTGAAATATATAGGTACATACTTAAGAGATTTTAACATCAAGTGAGCAGTTCTCGCACTTCACCTTGTCACTAAAAATGGAAAACGTGACTTACAAGGAGTGGGTGTTTATTTTGTTCTGTTTTGATGATGAAGCAGATGCAAGTCCAAGTGCTGGAACTGGCGTCTTGAACTTAGCAACTGTTCAATGTGTATAAAATGAATTCTGTGCACATCTACTAAAAGCAGTTTTATGGAAGGAAAAGGCACCAAAGAAGATTTGGTGTATTGTGCTTGATGCTATGATACTCCAACCTGTGAAAACAGAACTCTACGACTGTGAGTGTTGAGTTCTGAGAGGGTGCTATCTTGTTTGAATGTACATTGCTAAGCCTAGGCCTATTTTCCCAACAGCAAAATTGGTAATCCAGCAAGAAATTGATATTTCTCACATTTGTTGGCTGTAAGTGTCTGTTTAAAGTTTGAGTACAGTTTCCTTATATACAGGTGCTTAACCTGCTTTTACAGTTGGAACATTTGTTGTGCCAATGAAAATTTTTTGAATGGTTTCACCTCCAATTTTCCTCTTTATACATATTTGGTATTTTTTTTCAGGGTCAGGACTATCTTCAAAATCTGAGATTGGGTTTTGAAAGACAGCAGCCTTTGTTTTGGAGAGATAATGGGAACTGCAGATGCTGGAGAATGCGAGATAACAACGTGTGGAGCTGGATGAAGACAGCAGGCCAAGCAGCATCTGAGGTGCACAAAAGCTGACGTTTCGGGCCGAGAACCTCCTTCAGAAAATGGGGAGGGGGTGCGGGTTCTGAAATAAATAGGGAGAGAGGGGGAGGCGGATGGAAGATGGATGGAGGAGAAGATAGGTGGAGAGGAGAGTATGGGTAGGGAGGCAGGGAGGGGATAGGTCAGTCTGGGGAGGCCAGACAGGTCAAGGGAGCGGGATGAGGGGAAATAGGGGTGATGGGTGAGAGGAAGAATAGGTTAGGGAGGCGGGGACGAGCTGGGCTGGTTTTGGGATGCAGTGGCAGGACAGGAGATTTGGAAGCTTGTGAAATCCACACTGATAGCATTGGGCTGCAGGGTTCCCAAGCAGAATATGATTTGCTGTTCCTGCAACCTTGGGGTGGCGTCATTGTGGCACTGCAGGAGGCCCAGGTTGGACATGTCCTCTCGGGAATGGGAGGGGGAGTTGAAATGGTTAGTGACTGGGAGGTGCAGTTGTTTCTTGCAAAGTGAGCGTAGGTGTTCTGAAAAGTGGTCCCCAAGCCTCTGCATCGTTTCCCCAATGTAGAGGAAGCCACAACGGGGACAGCGGATGTTTTGGATATTTCTTAAGCATTGATTTTCATTCAGAGTTGGTTGGATTTTGCTGAAGCAATAGACATAACTCACTATGACGTAGACAATGTCAGAGTTAATGTTTCGCGTCCTGTGACCCTTCCTCAGATCTCACTCTTCACTGATGCTGCCAGACCTGCTGAGCTTTTCCAGCAAGTTCTGCTTTTGTTGCTGATTTACAGTGCCCACAGTTCTTTTGTTTTTTACGACACAGACAAAACTTGATCTCTGCAGGAAGCATGATGCTGCATTCTCCAACTTTCCTGCCTTTTTGTAATATAATATTGTCTTTTTAGGACAGAAGTGGCTTTTTTTGTTTGTTTTAACTTCCGCACATACTTTCTATGCAGGTTAAAAGTCTACACCTTTTCAGTTCTCTGCTGCATAATGAAGACTTGGAACAATTTTGTTTTATAAAGTAGAAAATCAGTGTGGTTTGTTTTCCAAAATGTGATTTGTAAGTGCAACACTTAACAGTGTGTTCATCAAACTATTGTTTCCTTTGATCTTTGTGTTGCAGAAATTTCTAGAATCATTTCATATGTATTTTTCTTGATATATTTTAGCAGCTTTCCTGGAGCAAGTCTGTTTTCCTTCGGATGAGACGACTTTCAGACAGACTCCCTTTATTATGAGATTTAATTGCGGTAAAATGAGGAGGATTTTTATTCACTGAGACACACATGACTATATGTTGAAAGCATTGGAAAAAGCGTTCTGTTCGGACTGTCATGTTATCTGGTGTTTGTACCAGGCTTTCCGATGAAATGCAAGTGATTAAGGATGCTACTGATGCCACATGTTATTACAAGAGGAAATGAACATACAAGTAAGGATTTTATGCCACATTTATACATAGCATGGGCCATGCAGCATGGATGCAGTGACTGAGTGAAATGGGATGCAGTGACTGAGTGAAATGGGATGCAGTGACTGAGTGAAATGGGATGCAGTGACTGAGTGAAATGGGATGCAGTGACTGAGTGAAATGGGATGCAGTGACTGAGTGAAATGGGACGCAGTGACTGAGTGAAATGGGACGCAGTGACTGAGTGAAATGGGACGCAGTGACTGAGTGAAATGGGACGCAGTGACTGAGTGAAATGGGACGCAGTGACTGAGTGAAATGGGACGCAGTGACTGAGTGAAATGGGACGCAGTGACTGAGTGAAATGGGGCGCAGTGACTGAGTGAAATGGGGCGCAGTGACTGAGTGAAATGGGGCGCAGTGACTGAGTGAAATGGGGCGCAGTGACTGAGTGAAATGGGGCGCAGTGACTGAGTGAAATGGGGCGCAGTGACTGAGTGAAATGGGGCGCAGTGACTGAGTGAAATGGGGCGCAGTGACTGAGTGAAATGGGACGCAGTGACTGAGTGAAATGGGACGCAGTGACTGAGTGAAATGCTCACAGCGAATTGCCCCCTCCATCCTGACCCGCTCACAGCGACTTGCCCCCTCCATCCTGACCCGCTCACAGCGACTTGCCCCTGCAGTCCTGACCCCCTCACAGTGACCTGCCCCCTCACTCCTGACTCGCTCTACATTGAGGAAACCAAGCAGAGGCTTGGGGACCGCTTTGCAGAACACCTCCACTCGGTTCGCAACAAACAACTGCACTTCCCAGTCGCGAACCATTTTAACTCCCCCTCCCATTCCTTAGACGACATGTCCATCATGGGCCTCCTGCAGTGCCACAATAATGCCACCCGAAGGTTGCAAGAACAGCAACTCATAATCCGCTTGGGGACCCTGCAACCCAATGGTATCCATGTGGACTTCACCAGCTTCAAAATCTCCCCTTCCCCAACTGCATCCCAAAACCAGCCCAGTTCTTCCCCTCCCCCTACTGCATCACAAAACCAGCCCAGCTGTTCCCTTCCCCCGACTGCATCCCAAAACCAGCCCGGCCTGTCTCCACCTCCCTAACATGTTGTTCCTCTCACCCATCCCTTCCTCCCACCTCAAGCCACACCTCATCCTGCCTCCTTGACCTGTCTGTCTTCCCTGGACTGACCTATGCCCTCCCTACCTCCTCACCTGTACTCTCCTCTCTACCTATCTTGTTTTCTCTCCATCTTCGGTCCGCATCCCCCCCTCCCTATTTATTCCAGTTCCCTCTCCCATCCCCCTCTCTGATGAAGGGTCTAGGCCCGAAATGTCAGCTTTTGTGCTCCTGAGATGCTGCTTGGCCTGCTGTGTTCATCCAGCTCCACACTTTATGTTGGATTCTCCAGCATCTGCAGTTCCCATTATCAGTGGCATTTTCCTCTTCATCGAAGTTTGTGCAAAAGCAACACGATATGGGGCGGCACGGTGGCTCAGCGGTTAGCACTGCAGCCTCACGGCACTGGGGACCCAGGTTCAATTCCAGCCTCAGACAACTGTCTGTGTGGAATTTGCACCTTGTCCCTGTGTCTGCGTGGGTTTCCACCAGGTGCTCCGGTCTCCTCCCACAGTCCAAAGATGTGCACGCTAGGTGGATTGGCAATGCTAAATTGCCCGTAGTGTTCAGGGGCGTGGGTCTGGGTGGGATGCTCCAAGGTTTGGTGTGCACTTGTTGGGCCAAAGGGCCTGTATCCACACTGTAGGGAATCTAAACAAACCTGTTCCCACATCTCCATGTTATAACCCTGCTGATCACTGCACACAGAGATGTTTGATTACAAAAGGATAACAATAATATTCAAACCTCGTGCTGGAGATGTATTTTAAATACACGGAGGCCAGTGTCGATCTCCAATTCAACTTTTATTTACAAATGAACTGTCTTCAACTTTAGCACTGCCTCATTCAGAGATAGTTGACAGGGTGTCAGCATCTCTGATGCTCACACCTCTTATCTGTCAGCCAGGGCTCCCTGATTTGGGCTATTAATATGGAACAATCAGGCAACTCATATTCTGAGAGGTTCAACTGGCCGACCTGGTCACAAACCAGTGCGGTGTGTTCATCGAAAATCAAACGTAGTAGAAAGATACCATTCCATACCAGTGTAAAGGAAGGCATGAGGCTAAACTGGGGAGGGAAGGGAACTGCTTATTGGGGGTGGCCCAGAGAGTAAAAGAAAATCGAATGGGAAGAAGACCATTTGAGACTGAGGGAGAGAGATGTAATTGCCTGAATGAGGCATTCCAATTGCGAAATGGATTTTAGTGTGTACACCATGTTCAGTTTCCCCGATCTTAATCTGTACTCCTCTTTAAATCATTAGTATCTGAAATTTCTGTATCATTTCCAAATGTTCTGTCTCTAATGTTATGCTGTTGGAGTTGGTTGAACTGCAGAGATATTATTTATTTGCACAAATGTGTTCAGTGAAATGAGTTGCATGCTATTTATGTATTATTCTTCCTGATTCTATTGTACGCATACAAATTAAAGTTAGTTCCACTTTTGAACAACAAACTGCTTTTAGATGTCTGATGTATCTCATTTGCCTGCCACTTACTCTTGTTGATGAGTTGTGTTTCTGTTTGGTGAAGAAATATGAATGAGCTGGAGCACTAATGGCAATGCCCAATGTGGTGATCTTCCAACATTGCAGCTGGAAGGTGGGGCAGGAAGGGGGATGGGTTTCACAAGAACTATCACAGAGGGAAATGCAGAGACAGGTGATGTATGTGGCAGCACCGAGACAGTGAGGAGAATGAAATGCAATGAAAGGGGAATCTGGCTGTAGTCTCAAAGGCACGGGCTGAATGGAAGAGGACAGAAAGGATTCACTCAGAGGAAGAGAAGATCAGACTAGACTGACTGTGAAACAGGCAGTAATCATTGGCAAGTTACTGATAGGAGGGTGAATCAATCGGGCTCACTTTAAGACTGTTTACAGTTACCATATAGTTTGTGGGAGATGTGTAGATCAGGCCAGGCTCATAGAGAAACGCTTCCCGGAGTAATTAACATGGAGACCCCACTGGGAAAGAGTGAGGGGTTGGCCGTCCTGCTTCCACTGCTGCTGGTGATGTCCAGGCCAGTCATTCTGGCCAGAGACTTCAGCTGCATCATCGGCACGAATGAACAATATGGAGGGTATGACAGTGAACTGGACTCGACGTCCCGATTTCTGATGGAAACGGTTAAAGTTGCCAAGCTGCATAACATCTTCAGCACCCCTGCAGACTGAGCATAGAGTAGAAACGCCTGGTCATAGCCAGACGGGTCTATCCACCCATTGGATAGATTTCCTGTTTGCGCCCACACGTCCTCGATCATATCCATTAAAGTCAAGCCGGTGTTCTTCTCTGACTACTGCCTCCTGCTGGCTGACTGTCACCTACAGGATGACCAGCGGGCTGGCAAGGGAACATGGAAGCTGACCCCAGAAAAACATTAAGAAGCTCAAAAGAGAGCACACAGGGTGGAGAACGATGAAGACCCTTTTTGCACTTGGTGGGAGGCAGTCAAAGCGAACACCAAGAAGTTCTTTGTCCTGAAAAGTGTTCAGAAGGTGAGAGAGAGTTGGGCAAAACTGTTCAAACTCCAGAAACCCGTGCAAAACCTACTCTTACTCCAGACAATCGGGTCAATGTCACGAAGGAGCCCCAGGAGGTGTGGAGGCAGGAAGCCCCACTCT
The DNA here is from genome assembly GCF_030684315.1 of Stegostoma tigrinum. Lineage (NCBI taxonomy): Eukaryota > Metazoa > Chordata > Chondrichthyes > Orectolobiformes > Stegostomatidae > Stegostoma > Stegostoma tigrinum. The sequence goes on from NW_026728352.1 coordinate 44,747, forward strand.
CTGCCTTGGAGGCCTCCAAGATAATCTTGCGGTTCAGGGTCTGCACTGTGGAGCAAGAGAGAATAACAGTCAGAGACAGACAGCACTGAAACAGACCGTTTGGTCCAACTTGTTCATGCTGACTCGATATCCTAAATAAATGTAGTCCCATTTGCCAGCATTTGGCCCATATCCCTCTAAACTCTTCCTACTCATTTTCCCACCCAGATGGCTTTTAAATGTTGAAATTGTACCAGCTTCCAATCCTCTCTCTAGCAGCTCATTTCATACATACACCACCCTCTGCATGAAAATAATGTACCTTAAATCCCTTTTAGATCTTTCCCCTGTTACTTTAAACCTATGCCCTCCAGTTATGGACTCTCCCACCCCAGGGAACAGACAATGTCTATAAACCCTATCCATGCCTCTCATGCTCTTACTCATCTCGATCAGGTCATCCCTCAGCCTTTGATGCTCCAGGGAAAATAGACCCAGTCTATTCAACCTCGTCCTTGAGCTTTAACCCTCCAACCCAGTCACCATCCTTGTAAATCTTTTCTGAACCCTTTCCGGTTTCACAACATCCTTCCCACAGCAGGGAGACTGGAATTAGATACAGTATTCCAATGGAGGCCAAATCAGTGCCCTTTAAAGCTGCATGTGACCTAATGAGATGTGTTCACATTCCGTCTTCTTGAAGATGCTAAAGGAGAGCTCTGTGCTCAGCAGCCTGAAGGATGAACATAGCTCGATAAGTTTGTCTCAATCAGACATCCTGAAGCTCAGCAAATCCTTTCAAGCCAGTCCGTATGACACTCTGACCACGGCCAGCGCAATGACACCCAGACATTCCTGTCCTCGATCCTGGGGGTCTTAGACAACACCAAGCAGGAGAGCCTGGACCGACCATTATCTCTGGATGAGCTGGAGAAGGCCTTCGAAAAGAATAAAACTCTGGGAAGTGATGCCTTTCCAGCCGAGTTGTATTCAGCTCTTTGGGAGTTGATTGGCCAGGGCCTGCTGGAGCTGTACGACAGTATGCTTCTGTCAGGTACTATGAGCGAATCCATGAGGAATGGTATCATCAGCCTGACCTGCAAGTGGAAGGGATTGAGGGAGGAAGTTAGAAAGCAGCGACCAATATAATTGGCGAATGTAGCCTACAAAATCCTGTCTCAGTCATTTGTAACTGGGTCAGGTCTGCTCTGCGATTGGTGATTGACCCTGACCAAACCTGTGCTGCAGGGGACAGGACGATCTCTGAGAGCCTCGCGCTCCGAGGGATACGATCACCGGCAGGCAGAACAGAGGGGTGGATACCTGCCTCATCAGCCTGGACCAAGAGAAGGCCTTTGGCAGGATATTGCAGACCAACATGTGGGATGTGCTTTATAAAATGGGCTTTGGGGAGAGAATCTGCAATTGGGCCCGACAGATCTACACCGACATCATCAGCGCAGTCTCAATCTGCGTATGGGAATCACAGAGCTTACCCATCAGATCCAGGGTCTGGCAGGGCTGCCCACTCTATCGAGCCCTTTGCTGAGTCCATCAGTAAGGATGTGAGCCTGAGAAGTGTGATTATTCCAGGTAGAGCGGGCCTGCAGGTCAAAGCGTCCCTGTACGATAACGATGTCACCAATCTCTGCTCAGCCCCAGTGTCAGTGCGCAGGTTCATGAGCATCTGTGACCCTTTCAAACTGGCCTCGGGAGCCACGGTAAATCGAGACAAGAGTGAGGCCATGTTATTTGGGATCTGGCCTGAATGATCCTTCATTCCCTTCACCGTCAGGGCAGATTACCCAAAAGTGCTGGGCACACAGTTCAGAGAGCCTGGGGCGTGCAGAAAGCCTTGGGAGGTGCACATTGTGGGTAAAATCCTGGTCATCAGGTGTGAGGCACTCTCTCTGTTGTTGTGCAATGCACAGTTCTGGCCCATCACCCACACTGCACTGTTTCCCTCATCCGAGCCATCTTCCATTCCTACTGGAAGCCTAAGATAGACCGTGTCTGCAACAACTCCATCTACTAAGCTCTGGCTAAGTGGGGGAAGAACGTACCCAATGTCACCCTCATCCTGATGTCCACCTTGTTGTGCTGTGTGTCGACTCTCAGTACGCAAAGACCAAGTGTCACTATGTCCTGAGGTCCGACCTGATCCCAGTGTTGCGAACGAAGGGACTGGCCTCTCTGCCACGGAAAGCTCCAAGTATTTGGACCGTTCTATAACATATGTCCTTTGTTGTGAAATTTGCAAAGAAACAAACCTCTGACCGCCAGTCCATCAGGTCGTGGTCAGCACGCAGCATGCTCGAGACCCTGTGGGAAAAGGAGAGGCTGGATCCTGTCGTGTCGTTCCCAGAGCAGACTGACAAAGTCATTTGGTACAATGTGTCATCATCAGAACTTTCCAACAAACAACAAAACATAGATTGGCGGGTGGTGAGAAGGGCACGACCTGTCAGATTGTTTATGTGCACCTTGTTGGCCTGTGCCACAGTACACTGCCCTGGAAGTAGCTGTGGGTGAAACCCGAAACATCAGCTTTCCTGCTGCTCTGATGCTGCCTGTCGTGCTGTGTTCATCCAGCCCACACCTAGTTCTCGCAGACTCCAGCATTAGCAGTTCCTACTCTCTCTCGACTCAGTGTGAGACCTTTTACAGTTACCGTATAGCTGCAGGGAGTGTGTGGATGAGGCCAGGCTCAATGTTTACCTTCAGCATATAGTTATTGGGAGGTGCACGGATGAGGACAGACTTGCTGTGAGGCTGTTCACAGTCACCGTATAGTAAGTCGGAAGCATGGAGATGAGGCCAGGCCCACTGTGATACTGTTTACAATCACTGTTTAGTTTCTGGGAGGAGTGTAAATAAGGCCATGCTCGGTGTGAGACTGTTTTGCGTCCCTGTATAATTACTGGAGGTGTGTCAATGAGGTGAGGGCAATTGTCAGACCGTTTACAGTCAAGTCGGACTTCCTGTGAGTTGTGCGAATGAGGCCAGGGCCACTGTGAGACCATTTCCAGTCACCGCATCATGACGCGGAAGCGTGTAGATGCTGCCAGGCTCCCTGTCAGTAACCAGGTGTCCACGAGGCATAACTGGGATGCACTAAAAGCTTGGGGCATAACTGGGACGATGGGGCTGCTGTTGCCGAGGCACAGTCGGGAAGGACCACTGTCTGAGGTTTTCCTGCTGAAGGTAAATGAGGGTCCATTCAGTTATCGGACTCTCCCCGTGTCTCACATGTATGTAAATATTTTTGTTGTATGTCTCAGAGAGGTCTTTGGTTCATTGGGTGGAGCCAAAGTCCAATGCTTTATTTGTTTATTTGATATGCAGCTGGACAGAAGGCAACTGCAGTTGTGACATTGTACATATACAAAGAGATTTCTTGTGAAAAAGGTGTATTTTTCAAATCAGAAATGTGACTGGGAGGAGTGTGGATGAGCCCAGGCTCACTGTGGGTCTGGTTACGGTCACCACATTGTCACTAAGATGTGTGTATATGAGGCATGGCTGGCTGTGAGACTGTGAAAAATCACTAATTAATAAGAGTTTGTTTCTTCAATTATTTGTTGGATGCGTGTGTCACTGACTGGTCCAGCATTTATTGCCCATCCCTAATTGCCCTGGAGATGTTGGTGGTGAGCTGCCTTCTCGAACCGCTGCAGTTCGCCTGTTGTGGGTTGCCCCCACAGTGCCATGAGGGAGGGAATTCCCATCTTTTGAACAGTCGCAGTGAGGATTCCGGATATATTTCTAAATCAGAATCACGAGTGGCTTGGAGTGGGATTGAAGGAGGTGTTCCCATGTACTTGATGCCCTTGTCGTTCGAGATGGAAGCTGTCATGGGTTTGGAAGGTACTGCATGAGGAGCTTTGGCGAATTTCTGCCATGCATCTTGTAGATCGTACACAGTGCTGCTGAGGCCGCTCATCATTGGTGGTGGAGGGAGTGGATGATTGTCGATATCGTGTCAGTCAACTGGGCTGCTTTGTCCTGGATGGAGTCAAGCTTCTTGCATGTTGTTACAGCTGCGGCCATCCTGGTAAATGGGGAGCGTTCCATCACAGTCCTGACTTATGCCTTGTAGACAGTGGACACGTTCTGGGGAATCAGGAGGTGGGTTAGTCGCCGCAGCATTCCTCACCTCTGACCTGCTCTTGTAGTCACTGTGTTTATGTGGTGAGTCTGGTTCAGTTTTTGTTCAAAGCTCACCCCCACGACGGTGACAGTGTGGGATGCAGTGAATGTAACAAATTGTTTGTCGGGGGCGGGGGGTTGTCTCTTGTTGGTGACGGTCATTGCCTGGTATTTCTGTGGTGTGAATGTAACTTCCACTTGTCTGACCAAGCCTGGGTATTGCCCAGATCTAGTTGCATTTGGACAAGGACTGCTTTAGGATCTGAGGAATCATGAATGATGCTGAACATTGTGCAATCATCAGGAACATCCCAACTTCTGGCCTTATGAAGAATGCAAGTTCATTGATGAAGCAGCTGAAGATGGTTATATCTCGGACACTGCCCCGAGAAACTCCTGCAGGGATCCCCTGGAGCTAAGATATCTGACCTCCAATAAGATCATTCATTTTCCTGCGTGCCAGGTATGACTCCAGCAAGTGGAGAATTTGTCCCCTTATACCCATTGAGTCCAGTTTTGCTCGGGCTTCTTGATGCCACACTTGGTCAAATGTAGTCTTGTTGTAAAGGGCTGGAGCTCTCACTTCCCCTCTGGAATGCAGCTGTGTTGTCCATGTTTGAACCAAGGCTGCAATGAGGTCAGGAGCTGAGCTGCCCTGACAACCCAAACTGGCCGTCGCTGAGCAGGTGCTGCTTGATAACAATGTTACTGACACCTTCTATCACTTTCCTGATGATTGAGTACAGCCTGATGGGGCAGTATATGGCCAGGTTGGATTTGTCCTATGTTTGCAATCCGGCACATACGTGGGCAATTTTCCACTGTGTCGGGTAGATACCAGTGTTGAAACTGCACTGCAACAGCTTGGCACGGGGAGCGGCACGTTCTGGAGCTCAAGTCTTCAGTATTATTGCCAGAATATTGTCAGGGCCTGTGACCTTTGCAGTATCCAGTGTCTCCAAGTGTTTCCTGACATCACGTGGGGTGAATTGAATTTACTGAAGACCGGTATCTGTGATGCTGGCGGAGCCCGAGATGAATCATCCACTTGGTCCTTGTGGCTGAAGATTGCTATGAATACTTCAGCCTTATCTTTTGCACTGATGTGCTGGGCTCTTCCATCATTGAGGATGGGGATATGTGTAGAGTCTTCACGTCCAATCAGTTGTTTAATTGTGCACCACAGTAAATGACGAGATGTGGCAGGACTGCAGAGCTCAGATTTGATCCATTGATGGTGGGATCACTTTGCTGTGTCTATCACTTGCTGGCTATGCTGTTTGGCGGCTTCACCAGGTTTCTTTATTTATTCATTGATTCACAGGACAAGGGCATCATAGAATAGAATCAGAGAATCCCTACAGTGTTTTGGTATTTCCAGGCGGTCCCGGGAGGGGTGGTGTGTCGGTATTTCCAGGGGGTCTCAGGGAGTATGTCAAGATTTACAGTGGGTCGCAGGGAGTTTGTCTGTACAGGGGTGTGGGGCTGTGTGTCAGTATTTGGAGGAGCTCCTGGGGAATGTGTCAGTGTTTCGAGGGTACCCTGGGAAATGTGTCATTGTACACAGGGAGTCCCAGGGAGTTTCTCAGTACTTATAGCGGGGACAGGGAATGTGTCAATATTTGCAGCTGGTCCCGGGGAATATATCAGTATTTACAAAGGGTCCTGGGGAGTGTGGCAGTATTTTCAGGGGTTCTCTGGGACTTTGCCAGTATTTAAAGGGTGTCTAGGGAATATGTCAGTATTTAGAGGGCTTCCCGAGGAGTGTGACAGAATTTACAGCGGTCCCGGTGATTGCATCAGTATTTGCAGGGTGTCCCAGGGAGAGTATCGGTATCCGGGGGTGGAATGTGTCAGTGTTTACGGGAGTTCCGGCGTGTGTATCGGTATTTACAGGGGGAATGGGGAATGTGTAATTATTTCCAGGGGGTCCTGGGAGTTTATCAGTGTTTACGGGGGTTCCGTGGAATGTGTCAGTGTTTAGGTGAAGTCCCAGGGAATGTGTTCGTGTTTAGAGGGGTCCCTGGGAAATGTGTCCGTATTTACATGCAGCCCCAGGGAGTTTCTCAGTATTTACAGCGGATTCCAGGGAATGTGACAGTAGTTACAGTGTGTCGTGAGGTGTGTGTCGGTATTTACGGGATATCCCAGTATTTGTGGTTAGTTGTGTAGAGTGTGTCTATACGTACAAGGGTCCGGGGATGTGTGTCAGTATACAGAGGAGGCCGAGGGAATTTTTCAGTGTATAAAGCGGGCCCTGGGAAATGTGTCAGCGTTTACAGAGGGTCCCTGGGAGTGTGGTGGCATTTTCAGGGATTCTCAGGTACTATGTCAGTATTTACAGGGAGTCCTGCGGAGCGTGTCAGAATTTATAGGGGCTCGGTGCATACTGACACACTCCCCTGGAATCCCTGTAAACACTGGCACACTCCCTGGGACCACCTTGAAATACTGTAGCTCTCCCTAACACCCGCTGAAAAAACAAAGTCCACGGGCACCCCTGTAACTACTGACGCTCTCCCCAAGTCTCCCTGTCAATCTTGACACAATCCCTGAGACGCCCTGTAAATACTGACCCTCCATGGGACCGCCTGTAACTACTGACACACTCCCGGGAGCACCTGTAAATAATTACAAATTCCGCGGAACACCCTGTAAATACTGACACTCTCACCAAGAGCCCCTGTCAATACTGACACAGTCCCTGAACCCCTGTAGATCGCGGGAATTTTTCAGTATTTAAAGGGGGCCCCGGGAAATGCGTCAGTCTTTGCAGAGGGTCCCAGGGACTGTCAGTATTTTCAGGATTTGCTGGGACTGTGTCAATATTTACAGGGGGTCCCACGGAGTGTGTCAGTTTTACAGATGATTTCAGGGGCTTTGTCAGTATTTCCAGGGGGTCACACAGATGTGTCAATATTCACAGTGTGTCCCCGGGGACTCTGTTGGTCTTGACAGGGGATTGCCAGGTCGTGTGTCAATATTTACAGGGTGTCCCTGTGTGTGTGTCAATATTTACAGGGTGCCCCTGTGTGTGTGTGTGTGTGTGTGTGTGTGTGTGTGTGTGTGTGTGGGTATTTACAAAGAGTCCCTGGGGAGTGTGTCAGTGTTCATTGTGAGTCCAGGAGAGACTGTCAGGATTTATAGGACGTCCAGGGAGACTGTCAGTCTTTACAGGGGGTCGTCAGGAGTTTGTCAGAGGGTGAACGCTGAGGCAGTGCCTCATTATGCAGGTGTCAGAATTCAGATAGTGTCCCTTGATGAGAGGGTCAGTACTGAGGTCTTGCAGCTCTGTGAGCAGGTCAGTTCTTAACCAGTACTGAGGTATTGAAACACTGTCAGAGCATAAGGGCTGAGGTGTTACAGGTCTATGAGAGGTCAGTACTACGGGAGTGCCTCATTATCAGAGGTCCAGTACCGAGGGAGTGCACAATCGTCAGACTGTCAGTACTGAGGGAATGCCTGATTGTTCAAAGGGTCAGTACACAAGGAATGTCTCAATGTAATGTATGATTAGAGATGCAGTGCTGAAGGAGTGCCTCATTCTCAGTGTCAGTTCTGAGGCAGGGTCACATTGCTGGAGGGTTGTTCTGACTTAGTGCATTAGTAACAGAGGGTCAATACTGAGGCAGTATCTCATTTTAGGGACTTAGAATTCATGGGTGCTACATAATTAGGAGGTTAGCCCCGAGGTATTGCAGCTCAGGTGCGGTCATAAGTGAGGGGGGAGTGCAACATTGTCAGGGGTCAATTCTGAGGTGTCAGAAAAAGTCCTCCCAGAAACATCAGCAGGACTTGACAAAATCTGTACAAGTGAAGCAATGCCTGGCCCGTTAAATAAGAGCAGGTTTGTTGGAGCCGATATAAACGATAGACCTCAGTGTAATGGAGGAAGCATTGAGGGAGTCCTGTACTGATAATACAAGATAATAATTCATACATAATTGCAGCATTGTCAGAGGATCAGAACAGCCAGAGTGCATTATTATGAGAGACTGAACACAGAGGAGGAGCATCATTGGAACGGGTTCAGAATTAATGGTGAGCAACCAATTCAGAAGGTCAGTACGGAAGTATTGCATTTCTATTGGAGGCTCAATACTGAGGAATTACCTCTGTGAGAAGTTAGTACTTTGTCAGGAGTGAGGAATTGTGGCATTGTCACTGTGTTGGTCTGAGAAAGTGCCTCTTTATCAGAGGGTCAGAATTGATGGGAGTGCTACATGATTAGATGCTCAGGACTAACAGATTGCAGGACTGTCGGCGGGTCAGATCTGTGGGAGTGATCATTGTGAGATGGTCGCTGATGTCCAACCCTAAAACATAGAGCGCCCTGTAAATAACTCCTGAAAAAAAAGGCCCCTTTAACTAAACCCGAAAACAGAGCCCCCGTATCTAAGTCCGAACACACAGAACCCACTAAATTACCCCTAAAACACGAAGCTCACTGTGAATAAACCCCAAACACAGATGCCCCTGTAAATGAACACTAAACAATAGAGCCTCCTAAAACAAACAGCACCCGTGAAATAAAGCCTAAAACACAGGAACCCCAGTGTATAAACCCTGACATTCAGAGCCCCCTGTAGATAAACACAAAAAAAGTAAAAACTAAAAGGAACTGTGGATACAGTAAAATCAGGAACAAAAACAAAATTGCTGGAAAAGCTCAGACCTCACGCTCGCCCAATCCGGCACTCACCAGAACCTCAGGCCCAAACTAAACCAAGCTTCAGCCGCACTCCTCGCCCTCACACACGGAGCCGCCTGCACAGAGGCCCTCAAACACCTGTCTATAATCCGTAAAAAGCGGGCTTCACTGTAAATAACCCCAAAACACAGAGTCCTGTTTAAACAAACTTCTACAACATCAACTTCACCCCCTGTAATTATACGCTCAAATACAGAGACCCCTTCAGACGAACACGAACACATATCCCCCAGGAAGTAAAAGGTGAAACACCGGGCTCCTTCTCAACAAAGCCGAAGGCACAGAGCACCTGTCAATACACCCCAACATCGAGCCGACCTGTATATTATCCGTAAAACAGGGCCCCTTACAAATAAACCCTAAAAGACAGAGCTGGCTGTAAGTAAAGAGCCCCTTGTAAATAAATACCAAAACACACAGTAAAAACCGGAAGAACTGCGGATGCTGCAAATCAGGGAAAATATCCAAAGTTGCTGGAAAAGCTCAGCAAGTCTGACAGCATCTGTGAGGGAAAAGAAAGAGTTAACGTTTTGGGTCAGGTGATCCTTCCTCAGAACCTCTGGCTGGCGCGTCTTCAGTAATGCAGGGTCAATTGCTTTAAAATATCCTTTTTCTGTGAGGTTCTACAACATTATAATAGAAAAACATCAGAACTAAGCAGGAGTAGGCCATACGGCCCCTCGAGACTGCCCCGCTGTTCAATAAGATCCTGGCTGATCTTTTTGAGACTCAGCTCCACTCACCCACTCGCTCACCATCAACCTAAATTCCTTTCATGTTCATAACGTGATCTGGTCTTGCCTTAAACGAGGTAGTTTCAACTGCTTCACTGGGCAGGGTATTCCACAGATTCACAACCGTTTGGGTGAAGAAGTTCCTCCTGTCCTCAGTCTGACATCTGCTTCCTTTTATTTTGAGCTATACCCGCCTCCTCCTCGTTTCACCTGCCAGTGGAAACAACCTCCCTGTCTCCACCTTATCTATTCCCTTCATAATCTTGTATGTTTCTATAAGGTCTCCCCTCAGTCTTCTGAATTCCAATGAGTATCATCCCAACCAACTCAGTCTCTCCTCATATTCCAACCCTCTCAACTCTAGAATCAACCAAGTCAGTCTCCTCTGTGCCCCCTCCAGTGAGAGTATATCCCTTCTCAAGTCAGGAGACCAAAACTGCACACAGTAGTCCAGGTGAGGCTTCATCAGGACCCTATACAGCTGCAGCATAGCCTCCCTGTTTTTAAACTCCATCCTTTTCGCAATGACAGACAAAATTCTATTTGCCTTTATAATTACCTGCTGCAATGTTACTTTTAGCGATTCCTGCACAACGACACCCAAGTCACTTTACACAGTAACATGCTGCAATTTTTTTACCATTTGAACCATAGCCTACTTTGTTGTTATTCCTATCAAAATGGATGACCTCACATTTATTGACATTGAACTCCATCTGCCAGACCATTGCCCACTCACTTAGACTGTATAACCATCTGCAGGCCTTCAGTTCTTCTGCACACTTTTCTCTACCGCTCAGCTTAGTGTCATCTGCAAATGTTGACACACCACACTTCATCCCCGACTATAAATCATCTGTATCAATTGTAAACAATTGCAGTCCCAACACTGATCCCTGAGACACACTACTAGCCACTGACCGCCAGCCAGATAAACACCCATTTACCCCTACTCTTTCACTATGAAAGGGAGACTGAATTAAAATGCTCCTTCCACCCCATTTACAGCCCTTTCACAGTTTTAATCCTCACGGCTTTATTTTGCTGACAGCTGCAAAACGTGGGTCTACATCAGTGTCTATCCCTGAGTACATGTTAATTTTCTAACCTATTCAGAACAATACCATCGTGTCATCGTTTGAAGAAGCATAATATTAATCAGCCCTCAGCAACCGTCTCCCAGGACTTGAACAGCTTGCAGGATATCAAACAAGTTTTCTGCATTAGCAGAGATAGTAGGAACAGCAGATGCTGGAGAATCTGAGATAACAAAGTGTAGAGGTGGATGAACACAGCAGGTCAAGCATCAGAGGAGCAGGAAGATTGATGTTTCAGGCCTAGATGCTTCTTCAGAAATTGGGAAGGGGAAGGAGGTTCTGAGATAACGAGGGAGAGAGGGGGAGATGGATAGAAGATGCATAGAGGAGAAGGTAGGTGGAGAGGAGACAGACAGGTCAAAGAGGTGGGGATGGAGCCAGTAAAGGTGAGTGTAGATGGGGATGTAGGATGGAGCTGGGTCAGTCCAGGGAGGATGGACAGGTCAAGGGAGCGGGATGAGGTTAGTAGGTAGGAGACGGAGGTTGGGGCTTGAGGTAGGAGGAAGGACAAGGGTAGGGAGGCAAGGGCGAGCTGGGCTGGTTTTGGGATGCGGTAGCGGGAGGAGAGATTTTGAAGCTTATGAAGCCCACATTGACACCATTGGGCCGCAGGGTTCCCAAGCGGAATATGAGATGCTGTTCCTGCGACCTTCGGGTGACATCGTTGTGGCACTGCAGGAGGCTCAAGATGGACATGTCGTCTGAGGAATGGGAGGGGGAGTTGAAACAGTTCGCAACTGGGAGGCGCAATTGTCGAGTGCGAACCAAGTGTAGGTATTCTGCAAAGCGGTCCCCAAGCCTCCACTTGGTTTCCCCAATGTAGAGGATGCCACAACGCGAGCAGTGGATGCAGGAGACCACATTGGCAGATGTGCAAGTGAACATCTGCTTGAGGTGGAAAGTGTTCTTCGGGCCTGGGATGGGGAGTGAGGGGAGTGGTGTAGGGGCAGGTGTAGCACTTCTTGCAGTTGCAGGGAAAAATGTGCCAGGTGTATTGGGGCTGGAGGGGAGTGCGGAGCAGACAAGGCAGTCACAGAGACAGTGGTCCCTCCAGAAAGCAGATAAGGGTGGGGAGGGAGAAATGTCTTTGGTGGAGTCGGATTGCAGATGATGGTTGGAGGATGATACGTTAGATCCAGAGGTTGGTGGCGTGGTACGTGAGGATGAGGGGGATTGTGTTTTGGTTGTTATTGCGGAGAGGGGGCATGAATTACGGGAAATGTGGGAGACGCGGTCAAGGGCGTTCTCGACCACTGTGGGGGTCGGGGGGAGGATTTGCGGTCCTTGAAATATTAGGAAACCTGAGATGTATTGGAGTGGAATGCCCTCATCCTGGGAGCAGGTGTGGTGGAGGTGAAGGAATTGAGAACAGGGGGTGTTATTTTTGCAGGAAGGTGGGTGGGAGGAGATGTATTCTAGGTAGCTGTGGGAGTCGGTGAAATAGATATCAGTTTCGAGGTGGTTGCCGGAGATGGGAACAGAGAGGTCCAGGAAGGTGAGACAGGTATTAGAAATAGTCCAGGTGAACAGGTATTAGAAATACTTCTAACTTCTGGTTGGAGTGGAAGGTGTTGGTGAAGTGGATGAAATGTTCAAGCTCCTGGTGGGAGCACGAGGCGGCGCCGATACAGTCGTTAATGTTATGGAGGAAGAGGTGGGTTTCGGGCCAGTGTTACTTCGGAAGAGGGACTGTTCCATGCAACCTACAAAAAGGCAGGCACAGCTTGGGCCCATGCGATGTTTCTTCTGACTGCAGCCCCCTGGCGGCCCGCCCGTGGTGGTGCTCATCTTTGCTGCGATCTGCCGGCTCGGTCCCCGAAAGGCAGCATCGGTTCCCCATCCCCGCCCTCCCTACAAACCAACCCTTTAAAGGCGGAAGGCACCCACCCTCTTATCATAAAGGTCAGGTTGCGGGGTGGGGGGGCACGGCGAGAGGGTGCCAGAGGCTGCATTTATTTTGGCGCATCCCTAATCTGGGGGTTATCCAGCACCCCCGCGCCCCCAGAAATAGGGATTATGGGTGCACACCGCTAATTTTGGATTCCTCTTTAGAATAAAAAGTAGAGGGGGAGTGTGAATAGGGTTTTGGGATGGGGGATGGGATAGGGTGTGGGGGTGGGGGTGTAGGTCGAGTTGGGGGAGAGGGGTAAGAAGGTGCCCCTCTCCTTCCATTGAAGGGTGCGTACCCACAATTTGGCCCCTTAGGCTCTTTCCTGTTCTGGTTAGGGTTAGACCGATGGTGAAGGTTAGGGTTTGGGCTGAGGTTAGGGTGAGGGCTGATGCCTGGCACTCCCTCCATACTGACCCTCGAATATCTATGTACACCCTAAAACACAGAGTTTCCGGTAAATATGCCCGAAAACACAGAGTACCGTGTAAATCAGCCCAAAATAGAGAGGGCCCTGAAGATAAGCCCTGTAACGCTGAGTTCACTGTAGATAAACCCTAAAACACAGATCACTGTAAACAAACCCAAAGACACAGAAAACCCTGTAAATAAACCATGAAATACAGAAAACCCTGTGAATAAACTCTAAAAACATAGATCTCACTGTAAATAAACCCTAAACACAGATCTCACTACCGACAAACCCTCAATCAGAGAGCTCCCTGTAAATAAACCCTAACACAAAGCTAGCTGTAAATAAACCCTAAAACACAGTGCCCTCTGTAAACAAGCTCTCAATCAGAGCTCACTGTAAATATTCCCGAAGACACGGAGATCACTGTAAAAAAGAAACTCAGAACAAAGAGCCGCTCGTAAATTTTCCTAAAACACAGAGTGCCTTGTAAAAAGCCCGAAAACACAGAACCTCCTGTAAATAAAACCTAGAACACAGAACCTTCTGTAAATAAACTATTAAACACAGAAACAAAGTTGCTGGAAAAGCTCAGCAGGTCTGGCAGCATCTGTGGAGGAGTAAAATGAGTTAACTTTTCGAGCCTGGGTACCCTTCCATTCTGAGGAAGGGTTGCTGGACCTGAAAAGTTAACTCGTTTTTCTCCTCCACAGATGCTGCCAGACCTGCTGAGCTTTTCCAGCAACTTTGTTTTTGTTCCTGATTTACAGCATCCACAGTTCTTTTGGTTCTTATTAAACACGGAGCCCACATTAGATAAAACCTAAAGCACAGAGCTCAAGTACATAAAGTACATAACCATAAACGCACAGCCCCAAGTAAATAAGATTTAGGGCTGAGGCTAGGCTTCATGTTTATGCAAGTGTGAACATTAGGGCTGAGGCTAGGCTTAGGTTTAAAGCTGGTGTTATCTATGAGGGTAGCGTAGAAGAAAGCAGCTTTGCATTCCCAGAGACAGAGCTGAGGGAGAGCATTTGTGTATTCCATAGGAGGCACGGGAACCATTGTAACCTTAACAGATCAAATTATATGACAGATTAGTTTACAATTAAAGATCATTGTGACTGTGGTCACAAGGTGAAGAGCTGGATGAACGCAGCAGGAAAAGCAGCACCAGAGGAGCAGGAAAGCTGACGTTTCGGGCCGAGAGCCTTCTTCAGAAATGGGGGAGGGGAAGGGGGTTGTGAAATAAATAGGGAGAGAGAAGAGGCCGATAGAAGGCGGATAGAGGAGAAATTAAGTGGGAGGACGGGATAGGTGGGAGGAAGGACAGGTTAGGGAGGCAGGGACCAGCTGGGCTGGTTTTGGAATGCGGTCAGGGGAGGGGAGATTTTGAAGTTTGTCAAGTCACATTGACACCAGTGGGGTACAGGGTCCCTAACCTGTCATTCCTCCCACCTCAAAACCCAGCCCCATCTCCTACCTACTAACCTCATCCTGCCCCCTTGGCCTGTCCATCCTCCCTGGACTGACGTATCTCCTCCCTAACTCCCACCTGCATTCACCTTTACTGGCTCCATCCCTGCCTCTTTGGCTTGTCTGTCTCCTCTCCAACGATCTTCTCCTCTATCCATTTTCTGTCTGCCTCCCCCCTCTCCCTGTTTATTTCAGATCCCCCTCCCCCTACCATTTCTGAAGAAGGGTCTCGCCCAAAACGCCAGCCTTCCTGCTCCTTTGCTGCTGCTTGGCCTGCTGTGTTTATCCAGCTCTACACCTTGTTAACCCTGTAAATATGCTCTCAAGCACAGACACCCCTTGAAATAAATCCTAAGAAGGGTCATTCAGGAAATAAAATGTAAAAGAAACCATAAAAGCCAGAGTCCCTGTAAATAAAGTGTAAAACATAGAGCTCCAAGAAAATAAATCCTGAAACACAGTGCCCCCAGAAAATCCTCCCTTCAACTAAGCCTCCTGCAAATAAACTCGCAGAGGCGACTGCAAACAAACCCCAAAACACAGGACATCCAGTTAATAAAGCCTAAAACAGAAGGTCCACTGTAAATCAACATGAAAAAACACAGCTCCCACTGCAGCACTGCGAATTAGTCGGATTGAGTTAGTACCTCAGTCAGCAAGTCAGTCTGAGGCAGGGCCTCTTTGTCAAAGAGTCAGATTTGAGGGAGTACCATTGGATGATGGTTATTGCAGCACTGTGAGAGTACTGGAGTGAGAGAGCACCTCACTGTCAGAGGGTCAGTACTGAGGGGGTACCTCACTGTCAGAGAATCAGTACTGAGGGAGTACCTCACTGTCAGACGGTCAGTACTGAGGGAGTACCTCACTGTCAGAGAATCAGTACTGAGGGAGTACCTCACTGTCAGAGGGTCACTACTGAGGGAGAACCTCACTGTCAGAGGGTCACTACTGAGGGAGAACCTCACTGTCAGAGGGTCAGTACTGAGGGAGAACCTCACTGTCAGAGGGTCAGTCCTGAGGGAGCACTTCATTGTCAGAGGGTCAGTACTGATGGAGGACCTCACTGTCAGAGAATCAGTACTGTTGTCATGTTCGTTTTCGGAGACCCTCACGGATTTGTTGCAATAACAAGACACTGACCTGTTTAGAAAAACACGAATCCTTTTATTACCAAGCAAGTACAAGCTGTGGAGAATCACAGTACTTAACCCGGCACAGAGCGCAGAGTCTCGCAGGTAATTCTCCCCGAGCAGCGGACAGTCCCCGCTCTTCATACTTTACAATACATGATACATAAAATAATTACACATTTTACAATGACATGATACATAAAACAATTACTACAACAGACAAAGACAGGATACCAAACAATTATTATATCAAGAACATAAAAGACCAGGACATAGTCCCGAAGATAATAAAACGTGAGGCTGGATGAACACAGCACATCTCAGGATGCTGCTGGACTTGCTGTGTTCGTCCAGCCTCGCATTTTATTATCTTGGATTCTCCAGCATCTGCAGTTCCCATTTTCACAGGATATAGTATCGATTGCTCTTGAAGTGGCTGCTGATGGCATGAGGCGATTTCAAGTAGTTATCCGGACAGATTGTTCTTGCCAGCCAGACACACTGGCAACTTGAAATCACGAATTCAGTGCCCTGGCCCCTTTGTCAGCGACAGAAATTGCATGCTTTAGAAGTTTCACACCTTTACAAATGTTCCCCACCGAACCCTATTTGACACAGTTTAATTCTAATTGTATTCAGTCAGGAAGCTTAAGACAGTGTCTGCATACCGATGTGTGGGAAGACAAAGAGTTACAAAAGTTTTACACTGAATTCCTAGCTGGGCAGGAAGCTTCAGGGCAGTGCCTGCATCCCTGTGCGTAGGCAGATGAAAGACTTTAATTTGTAGAAGTATCGAAATCAATGGGACGTTATACAATAACATCTCATTGTGAGAGTACCTCATCGTCAGAGGGTCAGTACCGTAGACGTACAGTGTTGTCTGACGGCCAATCGGGTCAGGATTGAGGGCTATTACAGGGACAGGACTGAGGTATTTGAAATAGGGCAATGACTGGTGTGGATCCTTTTTATTTTTTAAAAATTAGACGACACCAGAAAGATTATCAACCCGATGTGATGTGATTGGGCTGACAATCAGTTGATGACAGCAGAAAGGTCAGTGGCCTGATTACCGCGGCCGGGACTTGAGATTTCACTATTGCCGACCTTCTCATTCTTCTCGCTCAATTTCACGGAAGAGCTGTTTTGAGAGAGAGTAGGAACTTTCTGAAAGTGATCGCGGGCCCTAGTCAATATGTATCTAACAGAGACGTGGTAAAGCAGAAACTTGTTTGATGTCCCGCCAGCTATTCAAGTCCTGGGAGACGTTTGTTGAGGGCTGATTAATATTATAATTATTCATAGTTTCGGGTGACACGATGGATGGGAAGATATTGTTCTGAATAGATTAGAAAATTAACACATAGTCAGGGATTGACTCTGATGTAGACACAGGTTTGGACACTGTCAGCAACACGAGTTCAAACTGTGAAAAGGCAGTAATGCGTGGAAGGAACATTTTAATTTATAGTCTCCCTTTATTAGTGAAAAGTATGGCAAGATCGCAATTTTATGAATGAATGAATGAAATGCGCTAACAGTAAACAGAGGACCCTAGTGCTCTCTCTGATGGAGGGTCTCGGCCCGAAACGTCAGCTTTTGTGCTCCTGAGATGCTGCTTGGCCTGCTGTGTTCATCCAGCCTCACATTTTATTACCCTAGTGAGTGGTCAGTAAAGTTATGAATGAATGACAGCGCGATAGTGGTCACATGGAGCGCTGTGGGTGCTTCGGTCAAGAGGACCTTTCGTGCAACAGTAAAGAGGCTTATGATATAATGTCACACAAAAACCACACAAAAGGATATTTGAAGGCGATTGGCCCTGTATCACTAAAGACACACCAGCCAGCCTCCGGAAGCCTTGTTGAGTGCTAACCGATGTGAGTAAACAGGGCAGACCACAGGATATTCAGGGGCAAAGATTACAAGATTAACAAGTGACCACTTTTCTGAAGAAGGGTCTAGGCCCGAACCATCAGCCTTCCTGCTGCTTGGCCTGCTGTGTTCATCCGGCTCGACACCTTGTTCTCTCAGACCACGTGAGCGAACGAGTTTGGCGTGTTTGAGTCTGACTGGTAAATATGTGATACACAACATTTGATGTTACTGACTGCCTGGTGAATTGAAAACTGAAATAACTGCGGATGCTGCAAATCAGGAACAAAAACAAAGTTTCTGGAAAAGCCCAGCAGAACTGAGGGAGGTTCTGTGGAAGGGTCACCGAACCGGAACCGGTTCGCTCTGTTTTTCCGCTGACAAATGCTGCCCGACCTGCTGAGCTTTTGCAGCAACTTTGTATTTGTTTTCTGATTTGCAACATCCGCAGTTCTTTGGGTTTTTACTCAGTGTTTTAGAGTTTATTTACAGGGCGCTCTTTATTTATCGCGAGCTCTGTCTTTTAGGGTTTATTTGTGAAGGGCCCTGCCTTACAGATAGTTTACAGGTCGGCTCAGTATTCGGGTGCATGAAGAGGTGCGCTGTGTTTTCGGCTTTATTCAGCCCTGTCTTTTCCTGTCTACTTCCTGGGGGATGTGTGTTCGAGTTCATTTTAAAGTGGTCTGAGTATTTGAGTGTACAATTGTAGGGGTCTCTGTGTTTTACACTGTCCTGTATGTTTTTGACTTAATTTACAGGGTAGATCTGTGCTTTATGGCTTATTTACCGGGGGCTCTGTGTTGCAGTGCTTCGACACTGGCGGGGTGGGGGGGGTCTCTGTTTTAGAGTTTATTTCCATTGAGGCCTGTGTTTTCGGGTTATTTACAAAGAGCTCTGTGATTTAAGGTTTACATAGAAAGGCTGTATTCTAAGGTTTATTTACAGAAGGCTCTCTGCTTTAGGGTTTATTTACAGTGAGCAGTGTAGTTTAGGACTTATTTCCAGTGAGCTCTGGGCTTTAGCATTTATTTACAGGAGGATCTTCATTTCATGGTTTTGTTTCAGTTGGATCTTTGTTTCGGGGTTTTTTTTAAACAATGGGCTCTGTGTCTTATTTATAGTGCCATCTGCGTTTTTGAGTTTATTTGCAGAGCATTCTGTGTTTTTGAGTTTATTTCCAGGAGGCTCTCTGTTTTAGCGTTTGTTTGCAGGATCCTCTGTGTTTTAAGATTTAATTTACTGTTTATTGGCATGGGTACTCTTTGTTTGAGGCACTGACTGAGTACTGGCCTTCTGACAATGTGGTACTCATTCAGATCTGACCCTCCAGCAATGAGGTACTGTGTCAGAACTGATCCACTGACAGTAAAGCACTGTCCCCTCAGTTCTGACCCTCTGACAGAGCTGCAATCGTTCAGGACTGAACTTCTGATCATGTTGTACTCCATCAACTCTGAACCCAATGCATTGAGGTACTGACTCAGTATTTACTGTGTGCAACTAATATACTCACTCAGAACTAACCCTCTAGCAATGTGAGCCTGCTTCAGAACTAACCGTGTAACAATGAGGCACTGACCTCAGCACCAAATCTCTAATTACGTGGCTCTCTTCAGTTTTGAGGCACTCCGTCCGTACTGACCCACGAACAATGCGGCACACACTCAAGAATGATCCTTCAATGAGGTATCACCTTATAACAGATCTACTGACATCAAGGCCCTCTCTTTGGACTGTGTCTGATAATGAGGCACTGACTTGGTTCTGACCCTCTGACAATGAGGCATTCTGTCAAGTCTTAGTGCATTAAAATGAGGCACCCTCTGACTGATCTGAAACACCACTTCTTAGACCCTCTAAATGACAATCTTTTAATTCTGACACCATTACAGTGAGGGTCTGCCTTGGTGCTGACACTCTGTCAAAGAGACGTTGCCTCAGAACTGAGCTGCTGACAATTAGCCAGTGCCTTAGGTACTGATGAGTGAATGAAAAGGCCCGCTCTCAGCACTGACACTGCAGCAATGAGGTATTGCCACAGAACGAACCCACAAAGGGCTCATAATTGAGGGAGTGCCTACTGATTGAAGGGTGCGGATTGAGGTGTTGCAGAACTGTCAGAGGGTCAGAACTGAGGTATTGCATCATTGTCAGATGGTCCATTCTGAGGCAGTGCCTCAGTGTCAGAATTGAGGGTATGCACATGTTTAACTCATCAGGAATGAGCTTTATGCAGCTCTATCAGAGACTCAGCACTGACTGCCTGCCTCATTCTCATAGGATCAACACTGATTTTTTTTGAAGCACTGTTAGATCTTCAGTACTGAGTGGGTCAGAACTGAGGGAGTGCATTGCTGTCAGAGGCAGTGCCTCATTATGCAGGTGTCAGAATCTTAAAGCATTAGCATGAACGTCAGAAAATTGGAGAAGCCTCGAGCATATGAGCACAGGTCGCTGAGGGTAGGGATGGCGGGTATTACAGAAATCAAAGAGGGCGAGAGAGTGAGTTAGAGATCATAGTGAGCCAATGATTAGCCTGGTAGGCAGTGGAAAATACATGATTTTACATGGAACATGCAGACATCTTCGAAAAACAGGACATTGAGTTTTCAAAGCTTTGGAAATTAGTGTTATAGTTGATTTAAAGTGAATCAAATGGTTATGGATTTTGATGAATGGATGGTCCCCCTGAGATTGAAATTGGAGAAAGATTTCAGGATTTTTTCATGTTCCTGCCTTTCTGTTATGCCCCTAGGGAAAAAAGCCTTGAAAGTGCCGTTTTTTTTTGCATGGCAAGCTGCTG